>NC_143507.1:44333125-44642500 GCF_051622355.1 Phaseolus vulgaris | reverse complement strand
TAAGCTTAGAATGACTTTGATATCATATTAAGAAGTGAATTTTAAGTCTAACTCAACCTTATAAAATTGACTTATAATGTGAGGTTTGCATCCACTTATAAAGTATAAAATGTCTTAATCTCTGGTCAATGTGGGATCTTCAACAAAACATGTTTTTAATTTAAAATAAATCACCACTTTTCATTTTTAATCTCTACAATTTTTACTTAAAAAAATCATTATTAAAGATCATTTTATAAACTAAAAAATTATTGGTATCTAAAGTAGTTTCTATTATTAATAAAAAAATTTAAAGTAGTTTCTAAATTAGTATCTAATCATGAACTACCAAAGTTTTAGCTACTAATTACTTAATTAGTCTCTATTAGTATTTTAAAGACTAATGTAAAATCTAATTTTTAGATAACAATTTATAAACTATTTTATAAATTTTTATTAATAATATAAATCACTTTAAATATTAATATTTAAATAGTTTGGTAATCTTTAAATTAATATCTAATGTAGCAAATAATTATTTTATGTCTCTAAATTTTTATTGTTATTTAATTATTTTATTGTAGTGTTTTTTTTTTATTTTCAAAAAAGTTAAATTAGTGTTTTAAGCAATCCAATTACGTGATTTAGATATTAGTGTTAAAAACGACATAATCTATTACTACCAAAAAGATAACTAGTTTTTTAAAAAATTAATACAACTTTTCTACACAACACAAACCCCACTAATTATTTTTGGTGAAAAAAAGGATTTGTTAAGAAAAAAAAATCTGTTCTAATTTTGTGTCTCCAAAAAATACTTTTTTTAATTAATAAATATCTTTAGCTTATAAAATATCCCATCTCATTCATCATACACATACTTTAATTTTGTTCTCACACCACACAGGAAAAGTTTTGCATTGGATGAATAATGCATCAACTATATATTTTTCTTTTAACTTATTTTCAAGTGAAATGATGTGTGTAGCATCATCTTTTTTAAAACTCTGCTTATTTTACAACAATTTTGTTACAGTTTTTTTTTCGTCTTCTTTAAAAAAGTATGTATTTGTTTTCAAAATAATCAAAAGATAAAAACCATATAAAAATTTAATTAAAAGTAAATTTATTATTTTAAATAATACTGTTTTAATAAATAAGTTTCTTCTTTAAAAATATAATTTTTGGTTCCAAAGCACACAAACACGAAAAATAGGATGTGAAGAATTATTTTTAAAATATAATTAATAACTTAAATATTTTATATATTCATTAAAAAAAACTCACTAAATAAAAACTAATTTTTATATAAAAATAATTGGTCATTCTAGACTAAATTATATACTATTTTAAACACTAAAAATTATTGATATTTAAAGTAGTTTCTAAATTTATAAACTAATTTTTAAATTGGTATCTAATTACCTACCAAGATTTTAACTACCAACTAGTTTAGATTCTAAAATTGGTAAATAAAATTTTGACAGCTAATTAGATATCAATTAATTAATTAGATATTAAATTAAAAACTAATTTATATATCAATAATTTTGTAATTTTTAAATTAGTACATAATTTAATATATATATATATATATATTAATAATTTTATAATTTCTAAAATAGTACATATAAATTTAATAATTTTTTAAGGATAATTGAGTGAATAATGTGTTTGTTGAGTTGTATTGACAGTATATATATGATAAGAGTGAAGTTTGTTTTGTTATTATGTGGTTGGAGTTTTGTTTTGAATGTCCCATGTCCCTCTAGTTGCCTTATTGACATTTGACATCAGCAATGGTTTGATAACAGTACAACAATTTTGTGTGTTGTCCCCATATGTTATCACCAAACTTCCTCTAATCAATGCTATCTCTTTTATTCCTTTTTTCATTAATAAAAATTAATTTATTATTTAAGACTAAATTATTAAGATATTGTTGAGGATGAAAAATGATACTGAGGTGTTACTAATAATGGACAACATTGATGGCACTCCTCCTGTAATTTGTATTTGGTCGTACATAACATGAGTACAATTTATAGGACATGGACTTGTGTATTCACAACATCACACGTGATATTCGTATATTATTGTTCACTTCACTTACATTACCAATTGTTACCGTAAACAAAGTTTCAATGCTTTTATTACGAAGTGGACTTTAAGCCTAACTCAATCCCATAAAACTGGCTCATAGGGTTGAGGTTTGCACCCACTTTATGCAGCAGAATAACCCAAATATAACGCGAGTAATCATCAACAATAGTCAAGAAATAACGAAAACCTTGCATAGAAATTATGGAACATGTTCCTCAAATATCAAAGTGTACAAGATCAAAAATAGCAGAGGTAACAGTATTACTTAAAGGGAAAGGAAGTTTTCTCTGTTTTGCACGACTACAAGTGTCACATACATGATGAGTATCAACAGTAATAAAAGAGTATTGTTTGCTTAAGACATGTAATCTTTCATGTGAAGGGTGTCCTAGTCTATAATGTCATAGTGTTTTGTCTGTGATATTACAATTAATAAAAGGAGCAAAACAATGCGGTTTAGAATGACTAGAAGCAAGCAAGGTAGTGACAAGGTACAAGCCATCAGTGGCTTTAACTGTACCAATCCTCTCTTGAGTGAGATTGTCTTGTATAATGCAGTGGGTTGAAGTGAAAGTTAAAGTGCATTTAAGTTGGTGTGTGAGTTTAGAAACAGATATTAAGTTTAATTGAAAATGAGGCACGTATAACACATCAGACAAATAAAACTGATCAGAAAAACGTACTAAACCAGAATATGTGGCATAAACAGTTTGGCCATTTGGAAGACTAATTAAGACAGGTTTAATTTTAGTATAAGTAGTAAAAACGTTCAAATTGTGACAAACATGATCAGTGGCACCAGAATCAATAATCCAAGATTCTTTTATAGAAGATAGTGAAGAGAGAAACTTACCTGTTGAAGAATGCTCAGTATTGGGGATTTCATCCGTAGAGATGGTGCCGACTTGATTAATTTGAGTGTGAGGGGCAGGATCCTCAAGGTTTTGCTGACGCAAAATGTTGGTAAGGAATTGGCACTGTTGTTATGTAAGTTGAATCCCCTTTACATCCTGTTCTTTAGGAAAAAGCTCAGAAAAAGTGTCAGTGGTAATCATATTATTGGCTTGGGATGTCCAATTGGTGAATTTGTAGCCAGGAGGGAACCCATGCTTTTTATAACAGGTGTCAACAGTGTGGCCAAGACGATTACAAAAAGTGCAGACTTTTCTAGTAAAAGAAAACTTTGAGGTTTTAACATTACCAGAAGGAAAACCCACTTTGCAAAAACAAACAGCCTCAGTATGACCATATTTACCACAAAAATTGCATGTAATAGTGTGACTACTATTAAGACTATGAAGACTAGGGTTTTTATTAAACATTGCCTAAAAGATTTTTAAAACCAATCAAGATTTTGAAAGAGAACAGAAAAAAAAAAAAAATCTACATTCGAAGAGCTCTGATACCATATTACGAAGTGGACTTTAAGCCTAACTCAACCCCATAAAACCGGCTCATAGGATTGAGGTTTGCACCCACTTATATACAATGAAAGGCTCTAATCTCTAGTCGATGTGGGATCTCCAACAGCTTTTTCAACTTTTCGCAATCAAAATCGTAATTTGCAAAAGAAGGATTAAAAGTTAGGATTAAAGTTTAGTTCTCAATATATTTAATATGAATTTAGATTTTATCTTAATTAGAGTTTGTTGAGCTTATCATTTTACCTGTTATTGGGTCGTTATTGGACCACCCAAAATATATAGTCTCACGCACGAATTGATAACATCGGTGTGAGAGAGGTGGGTTGGAAATCTCACATTGAAATTTCATATCATGTATGAGTTGGATATCTTAGCATGAGAGAGGTATGTTGGAAATCTCACATCGACATTTTATATCACACATGAGTTTGTAGTCTCGACGTGAGAAAGGTGTGTTGGAAATCCTACATCAACATTTCATATCAGGCACGAGTTGGTAGCTTCGGCGTGACAGAGGTGTATTGGTGATCGCACATCAACATTTCGTAGTATACAAGTGAGTGAAAATATCATCTTATAGATCGGTTTATGAGGTTGAGTTAGACTTAAAATACACTTCTTAATAAAGACATTTCTAATTTCTAATAATAGAGGAAAATTTGCAAATATAAAAGGGTGACTCTTCAATTTTTGTTAAATTTTATTTATTTATGTTTTTCTTATATTTTGTAAGAAAATACATGACCAACGAAAAATTGATATTGTGACTTATATATTAAACTACTCTAATGAATATGTGAGTTTAGGGTGATAAATCTTCTCTCTCTTCCTTTATCAACGTGTGTCTATTTATTAATAATAAAAAATGAACGAAATCATTAAAGTAATTTTAAAAACTTTTTTTAATAATTGTACCTATACTCATTTTTGTCTTTTCAGATTTTATAGTATTATTCTTTAATTAACATTATAAACTATGTTTATCTTGATATAAAAAAAATTACAATAATTCCTATTTTAACCTCCATCTATATAGAGAGGGTGGACTATTGAATGTCTATTTTCATTTAATATGATATAAAAAATTGTAACAAAAAATAACTTGTAACACTTCCTTAAAGAAATACTAATCAAAACATAAACAATTTAATTTAATATTATTATAAGTTATAGTATAAAAGTTGAATGTAACAAAAGAGTTTATCCACATATATATATATATATATATATTAAAATATAATTTTACATTTAATCAAAACATACTTCTAGATACACTTCTAATATAATAAAAAAATTATAAGAAAATTTTTACTTAAAATTTGTATCTTTACCATCTTCTTGGTCTATTAAATCACAATAAAAAAAAACCAATTAATCACACAAAAGAATGAGTTAATTAAAATTAAATCAATTTACATTAAAAAAATTACATTTATTATGTGCTCCAACATAAACAAGGAATCTAAGTACAATAGAACATAGATAATAATAAATAAATATTTTTTAGAATACTCATATTAAATCTGTTTTAAGAGATATTAAATCTAACTCAATCAAAAACTAAGATCATCAACAAATTCTAAAAATCAATTATCATTCAACTCAATCAATATTTATATACGTATTGTGTACCGAACGTACAAGAAACTCTCAATCAACTTCTTATCACCTCATATTTTACTCATATTTTAGTTTACCTAACTTAATTTCTTAATTTGTTACCCCATTTACATGATGGAATCTGATTGTAAAAGAGGTGAAAATGATAGTTAAAATTGAAAATAGAAGGAGAGAACTAGAGACTAAAATATACAAAACTTCTACTTTATGAAAACAAGAAGAAAAAAAAAAGGAAAATGGGTTTGCCCAGTTTCTCACAAAAGTAGTTTTTGATGATTTTTATATTCTTAAAAAAGAATTAACCTCATATATAAATATAAAACTGAAAAAAAAAAGTTTACATGAAAATTATTGTACATTATTGTAATGATAATGAAGATACTTTAGAATGATGGTTTATTAAAATAAAATGGTGCGCGTGCATAGGAATTAAGATGATGATTGGAAAGGGGAACAAAAAAAAAAAGTCGGCATGCCCAAGGGGTATAATTCAACACAAGAATTTTTCATTCCTTAATTCCAAAATCTTAAAGGCAAATCATTCCTTTTAACGGTCAAACTTTTTTTAAATTTTGTTTTTATTCGATTCTTATTTAATCATATTTAATTTACACATTTACTCTTTTATCTAATATTTAATTATATATATATTGAGTTTCGACACGTTGTTTAAATGGTGTGTCTGTCAGACATACGTATCGAACATCGACAATCAATCAGTGAAATGTCTAGTTCAAAAATATTTGTTGAATTTATGACAATTTTAGCACGATTCTGACACAATTTTAAAAAGAAAAAATACATTAGTTTTCTAAAAATTCAAACTTATTGTATAAATTTTTTTATGATTACAAAAATAAGGAATAATTTTGTTTGAGCCATGAGAAACATCTTTTTGCTAAAAAAAATTGAAACATACTTGTGTACATAAATCTTTATTATCAATTTATATAATTCATAACTATATAATATATAAATTATCCGTGTCTTTGTATCCTACATTTTAGATATTATACATGTTTTTGTATTCGTGTCATATTAGTATCCATGTCAATGTTTGTACTATATATGTCAATATAGAAAATAATAGAATAAAAAGCTTAAGCTTTATAAATATTTTATTAAGTTTTTTAAAATAATATAAATTCTAAATTTCTTTAAAAGAATCTTAAAATGAGAGGGTTATTTTAAATTTTATGGTAAACAATTAGGTTTGTTTGTCGAATTAATTTTAACTAAATTTCCTTCACCTAATCAATTTAGAAGCACGTTGTTGGACATGACTTCTTAGCACATCAATCCAATGAGAGAGGAAGATTCAGTTTTAATGCGTATTGAAAACTCACAAAAAACAAACACTTCACGATACTAAGCCACTTCTAAAATATATATATATATATATATATATATATAATTTAATAAAAATAAATAATTTAGTTACTTTTTGAAAAATATCACTAGTGTATAAAAATTACTTTACATTTTGAAATCCATGTATATGTATATAACACTCGTACTTAACTACAAACTCCAAACATAATTATCATATACAAGTATTTAAGTAAGTTTCTTACCATTTTTAAAATTGTTCAAAAATAAAATAACCTACTATACATATTAAAAGAATATTTTTTTTCTTATCAAACTCAAGCATTAACAAAAAGGGAAATGAAATATTTTTAGAGTAAAAGCACACTAAATCCGAATTAAAAATTATTTGAATAGGAATCATCATTCACAGATCAGTTACTAAAAGATAAGATATGATATTTGTTCCCATTAGAGAGATGAGACCTAAAGAATTATTGAAGTCTTCGTTTTCCACCTTTGGTCAAGCAGGTAGGTTGCTAGGTGCTTAACTGGGATCCTACTCGCCTTCGTGTCTCTCTTTCGGCTCTTGGTCTCGGGTGAACACCGAATGGGATATTTACAGAAGGCACTCCGACGCTCAAGTCAGTAAAGCGAGTGATCGACACTTAGGTAGGTGCACAGTAATAAATGACGTATCTTTCTCCTTGTATGTGTGCTATTTATATTATTTTAATGGGCTTACCTTGGCCTGATTAGTGGAATGCATCACACTTAAGATTGTATTACCTAATCCTTAATGACAGATTAGCTTGATTTGAGCGTTAATGGATTTATGTGTCGGTCGGTCAGGCCGTCCATTGTGGTTTCCCTCGTCTCGGTCAGGTTTCCCTTGTCTTGGTCAGGGAGACCGAATCTCAGTCTCGCCCATACCAGTACAATATTGAAAATGACAATATGAGAGAGAATTTAGAGAGATAAGAGAATATATTTATTTGTATATTTCTTTTATGATTTGATTAATATAAATATCTATTATTGTAATATTACTTTAATAAAATAAATTTATATATAATAAAAAATGCATTGTTGTATTTATTTGAATTTGATAAGTGAAAATGGGAATTATTACTTAAGTGGTAATTTATAGTAATTTGAATTATTGAGAAAAATAACCATTAAGGAATGAGATATTCAAGTGACATGGATGAAAATTTGATGAATAAATTTAATACATGTTTTGTAGTTTAGTTGTAATTTCTTCAATTACTAGGAATATTAAATAGAATTGAGTATGTGATTGATATATATATATATAAAAAAGAAATGTATAAAAAAGAAGTAATATGAAAAATAGATAATTGAATATTTGAAAATATGATATTTGCAATTGCATGTTGTAGATGATGGGTGGCAGTTCCGTTTGCAGTGTACAGAGAAAGCGCAATAAATAAAATTTGGAGTGATACAGTGGGACTTTAGAGAACCCCCACTACACTTTCTTTAGCTTTTGTTTATTTGCAATTGCAGCTAATCATTTTCATTAAGAATCTTCAACATCAAATAAACCCCATTTTCCTGTCACCTTCTTCTGTCGCTCCTTTATCAGCTCACAAATCTTTCTTCTCTCATTCAACTACAAATAATATCATATAATTATACTTAATGTCTCGTTATTTATAGCATGCAAAGAATAGTCAACAATCTTATCATTTCAATAATTTAGTTTAGTCAGAAATATTGGTTTTAGTCGAGTTGTTTTTCTGTTCTGATCAGACCATCTTTTTTTTCTTATATACAATAGTGTTTCTTTCTCTTATCGTATATGATCCTAATCTGAGTTATATTCCAAATTAATTACAATCTCGTAAATTCAGTCAATTTTTGCAATCGTCGTCTCCAATTACGAAGTTAAAGAAATTTTTTATTATTTTCATATATCGGTATTAGGTCCATTTTTACTACAAATTTTCGTTAGGATAGACTCGAAAAGGGCTCTGATATCATATTAAGAAGTGTACTTTAAGCCTAACTCAACCTTATAAAACCGGCTTATAAAGTGAGGTTTGCACCCACTTATATACAATGAAAGTCTTATTTGTTCTACTAAACAAACACTACAAGAAAATCATGAAATAGAAACCAATTTTTAGAGACCAAAATAATTAGTTACAATAAGAACTAAAATAGAGACCATTTTAGAAACTAACAAAAAAATTGGTTTCTAAATTAGTTTCTATTATTTTCTATTATTGTTAAATAGTTTCTAAATTGGTATCTAATTAGCAACTAAGGTTTTAGATACCAATTATTTAGTTTCTAAATTTAGTCTCTAAAACCTTGGTTGCTAATTAGATACCAATTTAGAAACTATTTTACAATAATAGAAAATAATAGAAACTAATTTAGAAACCAAATTTCTTTTTACTTTCTAAAATGATCTCTAATTTAGTTACTATTGCAACTAATTATTTTGGTCTCTAAAAATTGGTTTCTATTTCATGATTTTCTTGTAGTGAAATGAGCCTAAACGGGTTTTCGTCGACGGAGGACAGGTAGGCAAGCTCTAGCGGGAGAAACAAGGGCGTGGTGTGGATGGGATGGAACCGAAACGCATTCAAAACAGGGTAAAACGAGGAGAAGTGTGTGCTCTTATGATTTCTACAACGTTAAGATAAATAGTGTTAACCAGCTAGAATACACATACACATATCAGACACAGGGTAAAACGAGGAGAAGTGTGTGCTCTTATGGTTTCTACAATATTAAGATAAATAGTGTTAACTAGCTAGAATACACATACACATATCAGACACAAGTGCTTTTAATATTGTCTCTGTTGCCTTTAATCTCTAGTCGATGTGAGATCTCCAACAAACCTAAATTATTAAACTTGATTCATGACCTCACAATCCATCAATTTCTGACATAAACCAATAAAACTAATAAATTTAAAAAAATAATTTATTCTGAAACATTTACCAGAAATTGACCAAACCTACACATTGAAGTGGCATACAGAAGTCAAGATTTTCAGTGAAAAAAATAACATTATGAGTGGCTATATATGTGGTGCGGCAAGGCAAAGTAATTATAGAAAATCACTTTAGTCATTTTCAAGTTATGCTAACATATTGAAAAGACTTTGGCACAGTGAGGCCATGGCAAAATGGTGGATAACTTTTTCTTTTTCAGCATATGACCTCACCAAACAAATATTGAGAAGTGCATGACAACATTATAACTTCACGTTCCATATTTTATTTAGCACATTGAACTTAAAAAAGGTTTTCCTTCTTAAATTTTGTCTCACTTTTTCAGAAAAGTGAGTCACACTTAGAATGCATGAATGGAAAAAATTGGTGAATGAGTGGTGAAAGATTATGATGAAGTTTGTGTGATTAAGAAGAAGGTGGAATGGAAGCAAGTGCCGTCGGCCCTCCCATTTCAAAGGAAAACAAAACATCTATGGCTGTTGTGCTAATAATGCTTGCTAGATAATCCACTTCCATAAAGTCACATTCATTCACCAAATTATACAATTTTTTTAAGGTATTTCAGGAAATGCCACATAACAAATTAGTTAATTTGATAATTAAAGTCTATTGTCCACAATCTCTTAAAATTTAGTTTTTTTTTTTTTTTATAAAAGCTCTGATGAAGTTATGTATCACTATGAAACTTGACATCTCTGTTAGACCGACATCTTAAGTAACAACAATCATCTGTCATCATATGAAAAAATATTATTGAAAATATAAGAGACTAAATTAAAATTCATATATTAACAAAAACAGTTTAAACATGTTTTTCGTCTCTGTACTATGATGCGAAATTTGTTTTCGTCTCTAATTCTAATATTAGACTTCGTGAAAAAAAAAATTAACCCTTGAAATTTATTCTTCATTATTATGAAATTGAACAAAGATTAATAAAAAAGAACAAAGATGAACAAAAAGAAGGTAAAGGATATGAGAATGAATATCTTTTTTTTATTGTTGTTCAAATCAAAATAAATGGTCCGAATATATACAAGTATTACACTCATTCTAGATTTAACTAAAGAGGGAAAGAATTTGTTCCTACTAGGGAGATGGATTAGTTTTACTAACCTTAGTTAGAGCATTAACGGTAATATGGGTCAGCCGGCTAGGCCAACCGTGATGTTTCCATGCGCCTCGGTCAAGCTTCTATGGTCTCGGCCAAGCCTCTTAGGTCTCGGCTGGATCTATCGGGTCTTGGCCAGGCTCCCCCGGTCTCGGTCAAATAGACCAGGTTTCGGGCAGTCAAGTGGGTATCGGTCAGGGTGACCAAGTGTCGCTCTCGCCCATACCAATACAAAATCAATAATTAAATACTAAAATCATAACAGACAAAGAGAACCAACTGATAATTAAAAAAGACACCCAATTAATATTAGGATCCTTTAATATTTAATAAAATATTATTTCTCTTTCTATTTTTAGCCGTTATAATATAGAGTAATTAAGGTTTAAGTTATCGACATATCACAACTTTTTAAAAGTTTACAATCTTTTAAAACTTCTACATTTTCTCCCATAGACCTACATTTCATCAAAAAATTATTTATTCTTCTATTTTTATTAGTTGTAATATGGACTAATTCAATATTTTCTCAATATATCACGACTCATTCTAAAAAAAATGGTTTGGACAAGTTTTCTCTTTTTCATTGAAGCAGAAAAGATGGGAAACACCACCACAATAGCAAAAGGGCAATGGCTAGAAGTTAGTTATTAGAACTTAATCATACAAAATATTCAGTGAACCTCTTACAATTTGAAGAGACTAATATGCATAGAGGCTATAATGAGGAGAAGAAAATTTTGTAAAGTTTGAAAATAGTCGTTGACACATGATGCACCAACAAGTACTGCACCATATCTCAGATATCTCCTACACGTACTCACCATATATTGTTCATTGCATATTCTCCCTTTAATGATTTTATGATCTGAAGCTACAGTTTCAAAAAATTTAAAATAAAAAAAAGACACTTATTGGATTTTAATATTACTACATATAGTGTGTGTATAGTTTGCTGCACTTTTATTTAAATTTTGTGTTATTCTTCTTTACTCTCCTACATATGTTTTTCTTCAACCAATCACATATTACTAGAAGATTATTACACAAAAACTAATCCTAAAAGACGAAAAATAATGTTGTTATATTTCTTTTTACTATGTATGTATAAAATTTAGACTAAAAATAAAAGCTAATTTTATCTAAAAATATTAAACAAAAAAATATACTTAACCTCATTTTATACGTTAAACAATTAAAAGTGAGTTATAATACTCAAAAGGCAATGGTTACTTGATGAGACAATATCTTATGCACAACACAAAGAGATATAGGAGTGAGAATATTGAGTTGACTTTGACCTCTCAAAATAAAAAGAAAAGAAACATGTTAAAGAGTTGTTGAAGAGTTAGGGGGCCGCTTTACTCTGCATAGGCCCATCCCACTTAAGCCCGTAAAATGCGGGTCGTGTTGGCCCGTCTCACATACAAAATGTGGGCTGGTTTTCATGGCTCGCCCCGTATGCGGGTTGACTCGCATTTTTTTGTTTGAAACGTGGAAGAGGAGTGGAGACAGCAACGATGCGGTAGCGGAGCACGGAGTCGAAGGTGGAGCGAGCGAAGTTGCAGGCAGAGCAAGCGACGACACTGCAACGGAAAGTGCGTTGTGTGTTGTGTGCGTTTTTTGGAACAATATAGTTGCATTGTGTTTTGAGTGAAAACTTAGTTTTTTTCACTCAAAGTTGTGACTTTTCGCTTGACCATTGCTGCCAAGTCAATTTTTTATTTTTTTTTAATTTCTTTTTTTGGAGGCTAGCGGGTTAGCCCGCCCCGCCCCGCTGCTAACCCGCGCAGACCGCGGGTTATGCGGGACGAACTAATGCAGATCAACAAGTTGAAAAGGTCAGTCTGCCTCACGTTTTTTACCGTGGATCGTGGCTCGGTCCACACGATCCGCCCGCTTTGTCACCCCTATCCCTATTAAGAGTCTTCTCACTAAAAGAAAAAAAAAAAAAGGTTCAAAAACTTTTTTACTGTGTAAGAAGACGCAACACATGAAGAACGAGAGTCCAAAAATATATCATTTGGCTTATAAATAAAGTAAATTTATTAATTGAATCTTAATACATCTTACTTTATATCATTATTTTAATACATGATACTTAGATTGTTGTTTTTTTATAGGAATATTTGGAACCTTAAATAATAAGTAAAAATATTATTACATATTTAACTTAAATGTAAAAATTAATTTCAACATCGAAATGAAAATTATTATCCTACAAATATCATATGAACGTTATTAATATTCCCATGTTAAAATCACAAGTTTACAGAGTAAATGACATTCGAGTTTTTAAAATAGATAAGAAAAAATAAAAAATTATCCTTGAACTCTCTTATATTATATTAAACGTGGCATATATATCCTTTAAAATAAAATAATAAAAGTAAGTTTTAATACAATATCTTTTACACTAAAAAAATTATTAAATAAACTTAATTTTAAAAAAATATTTATAATATTGACTAAATTAAATATTATTTTATAAATTAAAAATTTATTAGTATTCAAAGTAATTTTTATTATTGGTAAAAATTTATAAATTAATTTCTAAAAATTTAAAATATAAAATAATTAGCTAAAAATTTCTTATTAATATTATATACCAATTTAAAAACTAGTTTATAAAATATTATTAAATATTAATAATTTTTTAATTCATAAAATAATATATAAAATTTAGTTAATATAATAATTAATTATTTCATAATTAAATCATTTAACTTCTACTCATAACATTTTTTTATTTTTAAATTTTCAAAAATGTTAATCACAGTTTAGCTTGTATGCGAGCTTTAAATAAGATAAGTAAAGCGAATAATTTGTTTTTTAAAACATGAGAGGAATTAATGTTACTTTATTAAAAACATAAAAGGTGAGTAGTTATAAAATCCAGAGATATAATTGTTATTTTATTAAAAGCATGGGTGAATATATTTAAAATTAAGAGAATTATAAATGTCATTTAACATCATTTAATAAAAAAGGTCTAATTATTCTTAATAAATGTCATTTATTAAAAAGAACCTATTGATACAACAGTATACACGCATAATTATTTATCATTTTTTTAATGTAACTTTCATTATTTATTTTCTTATCGATAATTGAGGTTACTCTAGGAAGGTGAATTGAATGAGAAATTTTAAATTTATCATACATAACCTAAAAGAAAAGAACAATGTAAAAAACTTTAACACTGCTACTAATTAATTTCTAATTAACTAAAAAACTTTAGAAATAAATAACAGAGTACGTTATTTAGAAAAGTGCTTTGTTAATTGTATTCCATCATCAGAAAAAGGTTTATTTTTTGCACTTTCGTGTTCCCTTTTAAATCCATATTTCAAATGTTAATGCTAATATCAACGTAGCCAGCATATGAATCCCCCTTATGCAACGCAGCGTTTCACCTGACCCTGCCATGCACACAAAATAAAGAACATAACTTCTGCATCATTTTACTCAGTCAACCAATTTCATTATTATAATTTATTACAAATTAAAAATTAATTATAAATGATCATGTTAAAGTACCTGCAGTTGAAGAACCACCAGGAACATCAGCAGTCCCTGATGTTTCTGGTGGTGGCTGAGTTTGGGTTGGTGATGAGCCAAACCCTAGATCAATGCCACTACAATCTCCTCCCAAAGTGCCTGCATCATATATATTTAATTTACTGTAAATAAAACATATTTGAGTAATTAATTGTTCTGATCACGAGTAAATCAGAACAGATTTCTCGTGTCGAGATCTGTTAACTTATATGTGAGACTGAGACTCCGGTTAGAATAGATTTTAAAATACTATCTGATAGTATATTAAGATTCTAAGTCTAACTCAATTTTAGAAAATAATTTATAAGATGAGGTTAACACCCAGTTGTATATCATAAAATGTCTTATCTCTAGTTAATATGAAAATCTCCAACAACATGTTGAAACTCTGTGAAAATATGAAAAGGCAATGGATGGAAGAATTAAGCAAAAAAGAGGTTAAGAAAGAGAGCAATTTACATTTCTTAAAGCAAATGAGCTTTGGATCGTTGAGTAGATTGGCTGAGCCTTCATTGCATTTACATATAAAATCCAAGCCTTGACTCTCACAAGTTCCATCACCACACAAATTCAACAAACAAGCTGCATATATAACATGAAAGTGCAAGTCTTATTTCACTTTTTGTTCTGCAAAAACGTTAAACAAGAACCTGGTAAATTCAACAAAACTATAATGAGTCACGAGCTTACGATCGTTCACTTGTGTAGGTGGAGAAGAAGGGAGTGAGGGAGAATCATTGCCACAGTTTAAATCAACAGTACCTGCACCTTTCATCTCAGCATACATATACTTTTGTTCGAATCAAACAAATTTGAATTTCCTTGCATATGGTATATAATAAAGATAAAGTCACTTTTTTTGAATTGGTTTCGTGTATAATTTAGCTCCTGTGCATGAACATGGTGAGAATGATTAAGATGATGCATGACTCACAGTTGGGAAGAACACATGGTGGTAATTGGAAAGAAGCAAAGGTAGGTTTCTTCCAACCAGATTCACAATCGCATGT
Organism: Phaseolus vulgaris; assembly: GCF_051622355.1. Taxonomy (NCBI): domain Eukaryota; kingdom Viridiplantae; phylum Streptophyta; class Magnoliopsida; order Fabales; family Fabaceae; genus Phaseolus; species Phaseolus vulgaris. The sequence continues at coordinate 44,627,388 of NC_143507.1, read as the reverse complement.
GAAACCGAGTAATTCAGTGGAAGAAAGGTGGCATGTTCCTTTCCCACAGTATACAAAATCACATGGATTAAAAACATCTGCATAAACACAAACATCTCATGAACAAAATTTTCATAATCAAAATTAATGGTAAAATTGGAAGACCAGACAGAGAAGGGATTAATTATATACCTTGTGTTAGGTTGGAGATTAACTGTGTGGAAGTAGCAGAGACTTCACATGTGAAGAAGAAGGTACACAAAGAAACAAGGACCAAACTTTTCCATATGAATATTCCCATTGGGAAGAAAAGAGGGGAATTAGTATTAGTCTTGTGAAATACTCCTACCATAAACTTGATCAATTGAATCTATGGTGTAAATAACATGATCAAAATTATGACTTCAAATCTACCTTCCTAATACCTTTCTCTTCTTCTTCTTCTTTGAGTTTCTATTATTTGTCTCTAGGATACATAACTTTGCCACCAATTCCCAAGCTATTTAATAACCATGGTTATGATAATTTAATGATATGGATTGGTGACCAGTAACCTATTGTATAAGTTGAGTGTAAGTTTGTATAGTTACACAAAAATATAGTGCATACATTCTATAATTTAAAACAACTTTTGGTGAACAACATTAAAAATATAGAAATATTTATATTTTGGATTATGACTATTTTATTCATAATTTTTTAATTAATGGCGAAACATACATGTACAAGATATACATTATTTTATTGCATTTTAAAAAATATCTTTATCGATATTTCTATTTAAGTTATTTATAAGTTAGGAGACAGATTTTGCAAGTACTATTATTTTCCGTACGTTATCATGGTAGTTTTCAGTTCGATTAATCAAACAACAATTCGCTTAATTTTTTTGAATATACTTAATTTCATGATGAATCAAGAAATGTTCACTTAATTTTATGATGGTAGTGATTCATTGCCAATTCAGGTAATAATAGGATGTGATGTATAATTCTAAACTTTGGCATTGGTGTGGTAATAATAAGACTACGAAACTTTATGAGTGAATAAGACAATGTTATGCCCGTCACTTCGATTTTGTCACTGAAGACTGAAGAAGGTGTTGAGATTGCCGTTACATGGCGACACAATCAAGTAACTTCAAAGCCTTGTCATAAAGAAAAGACAAACACGATTCGAGGCATCTAAAATTTTCACAAGACAAAATTTTGGCAAAATACAACTTTGCATTAGTTTTTTTATATATACAAAACTTCCATGGTAGACATCATTATGCAACTTAACATCTCAGCACTTAATGCTGAAACTTCGTATAACAAGCTACTTTAATTTAAATATGCTAAACCTTAAGTTTAGAACAAACATGAAATGTTTTCTTTGCTTGGAGTCTGTTTATATAACAACTGCAGAAGTTGTATTGTATTCATGTCCAGTGGCATTGGCTACAAAGATAGCAAGTTAGAAGTTAAATATTTAGGTTTGGTATATTAAAGCATAAGAACTGCTTTGAAATCATGTTCAGACTAAATTACATCAAAATTCAATGTGGCAGATACAAATTAACAATTGAAGATCCCTCCAATACCATATAACTACAATGAATCTCGTCAGCAAACGAATCAAATATCAACAAACAACAGATACAAAGCACCCACCCATAGGAAAAAAGAGAAACACAAAAACAAAAAACAACACTACCGTGGTTGATGTTTCCCAGTCTTTATGCTGATCCAAACTCGGTAAACCACTTCTCGTGGCGTTCAATATCTGCCTGAGAAACACTTCGTTGGACCTTTACCAAAGCTTCTTCAAAATCACACATGGCAACAGGATCCTTTGAAATCTCATCCTTGGACATGTTCTTGATTTCGTCACGAGTCTTTCCTGCTATCTTTCGCCTCATACCGTTTAAGGAAGCGTCTCGACAGACATTAGTCAAATCATCTCCACTATAGCCCTCTGTCCGGCGAGCCACTTCATCTATATTCACATCAGCCGCCACCTGGTGAAAGACGAGAACCATCAGTAATAATCCAAGTTTTAGCAATCGTGATTCCCCTTCCCTTTCCATAAACTGTTTTTAGAATAAGTTTAGTGACTCCAGCAAAAAAGTTCAGTGCCCCTTTTCACATTGTCTTGACAAATGCTCAAATTCATTGTTTTTGTGGATAGTATAAATCCTTAACTCATAATGAATGAAACTCAAGTTAACATGATTAATTGATTCACAGTATAAATCAATTACAGCTTCACACAACAAAAATTATAAGACTAAATCCAATATGGCCTACACAGTAATTAACATCACAACTTGCCTCAACAGTCTTCAAATTTATCCGGATCAGCTCTTTGCGACTCTCAAAATTTGGAAGAGGAATATATATACGCTTTTCCAGCCTTCTCCTGTGTTTGCATTAAAAGCATAAAATTGAATCAGAAAGTGTAAAGAAAAGAGATCTATCTCTATCTACAACACACATGACATGACTAATCATACATTTTAATAACTTACAACTTCAATTGTAAAGAAAATAATGCAGAGAAACAAATACAAACCTTAATGCCTCATCTATATCCCATGGGAAGTTAGTTGCGGCCAAAACCATTACTATTTTACGGCTACCATCTTCATTTGTGGCACTATTGCTTACACCATCAACCTGAACTAGAAGTTCAGATTTCACCCTTCTAGACGATTCATGCTCCCCAGATGCCCTGATAAAGTAAATGCGAATTCAATCAGATCTCAATATAACCTCAATAATCAATCCAAATAAGAGTGAAGCGAACACAACCCACGAATGTGTTTGAGCAAGATAAACAAAGAATTCAATGAAATTTCAGTTTGGGGAAACATAAATAAGTTTGAAAGACGACTGCATAAAATGGATGTCTTAAATAACAAGAAAGTCTCACCCCCTTGCATTGCATAGAGAATCAATTTCGTCAATAAATATTGTGCTTGGTGCATATGCTCTTGCAAGATCAAACAAACACCGCACCATGCGTTCACTCTCACCACGCCATTTAGAAGCCAAAGTTGCAGAAGATACATTAAAGAAAGTGGTCCCACATTCAGTAGCAACTGCCTTAGCAAGAAGAGTCTTCCCAGTTCCTGGAGGTCCAAACATAAGAACACCTTTCCATGGTCTCCTGATACCCTGAAAGAACAGAAATAATGAGCTCCAGACTTCAATATTCACCAAGACATTCACAGAGATTCAAATGTGCGGATATTATGAGATTTCTTAATAGAATAGGTTATCAAACAAACAAATTTCTAATTAAAATTTCAAAAATTCTTATGCATGTAACAGGAGAAGCAAGAACTTATGTTGCAACAATTTCACAAACAAGGCTTAGTTGGAAATCAAATTGTATGTAAAGGTAGGTTGTCATAATGCCAAACAAGGGTCTAAAACAACTACCGTGATGACAATTAGAGAGTATCATGAACAAATCACAATTCCAGAGTATTAGTTATAAAATAAACCATGATTATTAAATATAACTGGATTGTAACATTAAGTAAGCTAGTTTTTTATTAGAATTCAGTGGAAATTTAATCAAAATTACCTGGAAATATTCAGGCATCCACAAGGGAAGCACAACAGCTTCTTCTAGAAGCCTTTTTGCTTCAGTAAGTCCTGCAACATCATCCCATCTAACTCCAGGAGAGGTTTCTAACACGTCCCTTTCAAGCATTGCAGCCAATTCAGGATCAGCACCTTCATATTGACCCTTCTTTGACTTACCATCTTCAGAATCACCATTTTGACCATTCTATCAGCAATTGTATGGGCAAAACCACGTATCAAAGAAGTTAGACGTTTTTCAAACTGTCTAGACTAAGGGATGCAATATGCAAAGGGCAAATTGATAATCCGAGAAACTATATAACATAAAGAAGAAGAAACACTTCACTATGGATCTAATACAAAATTAACAACTGGATGCAATAGGCTAAGCGTGTGTTGGCATGCCTCAACTTGAGTCTAAGATGAGTCAAACATGTTTTTCTCATTTATATGACGTTTGGCGTGGTGTTTAAAACACCATTCCAAGTTTTAGACTAAAGTTTCGTCGAAGTTTTCCGAAGCAGCTTTTGTGCAAAACTAAGGGCATCTCCAATAGAATCATCCATTAAAAAATGTAATTTGTGATCCTACAGCGTCCCATCATCACAAGGCAACTTACACTTAATTTGCTCCAGTGGAAGAAACTCTAAAGAACTTCAAACAACTCACAATTTTATATATATTTTAATTTAGACTTCATTACTGAACATAATATTGATTGTTCCAATGAGTAAAATAATTTTTATTTTTAAGGTTGAGTTGCTTGGAGTTACTTAGAGAAGCAACTAGATGTGAGACCATTCCAATGGAAGAGTTGCTTTAAGTAACCCAAAACAACCCCTAAGCATCTTCCACTGCAGATGCTCTAACTATAGTAATGTCATTTGTTCCCCTTATATTTGGATAGACTCAAGTCAATTTGGTAACCACATATCCAAAATCGACTTTGAAGTGCAAGTTTCCAGACACTTTCTAATATGTGTAATCCAAATCAAAAAACACTTTACTATAAACTAACATTTACTTTAGAATCAATTCTAAAAGATCACGTTGATTAAAAATCAATTCAACTCTTTGTTGTTTTGGCTTTCTATGAGGAATTGGAATCGATTATAAAAAAAAAAATCTAATCCAGACACAAAGTATGTCACTCCACAGTCAATTTAAACCAGAAATGATTTCACAAAATCAAGTTCATTCAATGTCAAACTTGCAACCACTCATCCAAAGATACCTATCAATGCTAAGAACAGCCTGTTCCATAATCAAACTAAACTAGAATTGATTTCACAAAATCAAGTTCATTCAATGTTAAACTTGCAACCACTCATCCAAAGATACACCTATCAATGCTAAGAACAGCCTGTCCCATAATTAAGGTGTAATAAGATTAAGCAAATAAATCAACAAAATATGGTTGAGTCTACCAACCAAATTAGTAAACTATCCTTAGAAACAACTTCTCCAACCAACAGCATACAGTGAAAGTTATCCAACAAACTGCCTCATCAAAGTTGAAACTTACAGTTACAGCTGCAGTCTCCGTCTTGGTAGACTTTCCAGAAACATTGCCTTTCTTCCCTGTAGCGGATGCTCGTGTCCCCGAGTTAACCCTACTGGTAGCTCCACCTTTAGCACCACCGCGCCCGGTTGAACCACTTCTAGCAGTAGCACCGCGCGCCCAGGCCCCATCTTGGGGAGATTTGCGGGTACCCACTTGACCGGACCTGGCGGGTCTCCTACTCGTATCCCTACTGGGTGGCCGCCACACATCGGGATCATCAACAGGCCCAGGACCGCTTGATGAAGTGGGGTACTCATCCAACGGCTGAAAAACGAAAGACGAGGACTTGGCAGAAATGGGAGGCGAAACGGCGCGTCTTCCAATGGGGTTTTCTTTGAAAGCCCTTCTCTCTGCATCTAACTGTTTCACAACTTCGGTTTCTTCCGAAAGCGCTTTCTTCACATTCATCCATTTCGCGCGAATCAGAGGGTCCTCTACGGTGGTTAGGTGCCTGAAAAAGGAAGGAATCAGTGAAAGTGACAGAAATTAGACGAAATTGAGAACAGAGAGAGGAGAGTACTTGTTGATCTGAGCAAGTGCACCGTCGAAGAAGATGGTGGAGGTGTCGTAGAGCCCTTCCACGGCGTAGTCTCTTGCTAACTTGAGGTGCTCTTGCAACCCTGCTAAGGAACCTCCAACCATTATCTTCTTCTTCTGATGACTCTGTTTCTTCTTCTGATGACTCTGATTCTGCTTCTGTTCGCAACAGTGACACTTCTTCCTTCCAACGAAAGGAAACAAAATGGTTTCATTAGATGGGCTTTCGTGTTTTGAATTCGAGTCCAATGGGATGGGCCCACCAGCCCACAACCACTTTTTCGAAATCATGAAGTGGCCCACTTTCTCCTAACTATTCGTTTTTACTTTTGCTTTTTCTTTTCAGCACCACTCTTCTCTGTTTTTAAACTCTGGTAAATTGGGTTTTCATAGAGCATTAAAAATATAATTTAATGGCACAAAATTAATTTGTAAAATAAATTTATGGTTATTTATATATTATAATATGATATGACATAAGAATTTCGGAGAAAAAAAGCAGGAAAACAAATGCATTTTATAATTATGTATAAGTGACACAATTTCAATTATATTCATTAATAATGAAATCGTATACATACTACTTTTTAATTTTATAATAAAAAAAAGTCTGTTTTAATAATTATGAATTCAAATTACACTATTCTTTTATTGAAAAACCTGACTTTTTTTTGTTGAGTGTTGAAAATAAAATGTCAACCTAACTTCATTCTCCTTCTTTGCCTTTTGAATTTCAAATCTATCTCTTTATAGTCCTTTTTTATTCGTTTTTTTATTTGAATTCTTTACTTTACTTTTAATTCATATATCTATCGTATACTTTACTTTTATTTATTTATTGTTTATACATCAATAAATTAATTCATCTATTATAAGTTAATTTATTTATTATGGGTGTTTTTTCACTAATATGTACAATTTTACTTTGTAATTACGAGGATAGATAAAAAGATTATTATAAGATTAGATAAATCATGTTGTTAAGACATGACATTCTGTGAAGAAGTTATGATTAACGTAAATTATTTCAATATAGATGAAATTTAAAATTAAAGACAATTTTCGTTAAAAAAAACCATACTAGAACATTTTGTATGGATGATATAACTGTTGGAGATTTCATTTTGACTAGATATAATGACATTTCATAGTATATAAGTGGGTGCAAATCTCACCTTATGAACCGTTTGTATGGGGTTGACTTAGGTTTAAAGTTCACTTTGTAATATGATATTATAGTCATTTAGAGTCTATCCTAACGAGTTTGTGTTGAGTCTATCGTGTCAACCGTTATCGGACCACCCATAATATGATCTCACATTAACTAGAAATAAGAACATTTCATAAGCTTAAAATCTACTTCGTAATAATAACTTCAATTATTTCTTTAACACTTAAATTATGTCACGCTTTTACAATTAATCAAATTTTATAATAAAAAATATTTATTTTTATAATTACAAAGTAAAATTACACAAATATAAATAAAAACTTTTTTTTTACCCTCTTTTGAGTGTTGAAAACAAAATGTCAACTTAACGTCATTGTTTTTGCCTTTTGATTTCAAAATCGAACTCTTTTTATAAGTCGTTTGATTCGTTTCATCTTCCTTTTGATTTGAATTGTTTGGGTAATGATGTTAAGTGATTCAATTCAAAATTCAGCCCTGCATGTGCGTTCAAACTTAGTGGAATTCCAAAACCATTTTAAAAAGTAACAAATTTAAAACCAAAATTAATAATTAACAACAAAAAAACACATGCCACCTTATTAACCAATACCATCTAAACTCATTAAACTTGCATTTAAAGTTGACTACATTTATAAACTCCATAATTAGTCACATATTTTAATTAAGGTGTCTGATCTGTGTGAACATATAAATTTGGATAAAAAAAACATATTTTACAGAAAATATTAGAAAATTTTACAACGATTACGATATTTTATAATATATAACTGAATAAAAATTTCACTTTATAAATCGATTTTATAAGATTAAATTATATTTAAAATTAATTTTTTAATAAAAAATATTTTAAAAAATATACTACTTAATTTTTTTTCATTCAATAAAACATTATGCCAAAATTCTCATACTATAAACACTGTTAATCTCAAACTTAAAGTAAAAAAAAAAATGTTGTAACTGTTTTAAAATAATATAGATAGAAGTTGAAAGTAGAAGTTACCCAATATTGTTTTACAATGACTTGTTCATATTCCACTGTTTATGATAAAATATTTTCACGATGAGTTGTAGAAACGTAGAAATTGAACAAAACCCTATTTTTTTTATCTCAACAATTTTTTTATAACTTCATCTAAACATTGGAGTATTATTTTAATGAAGTAAAGTTGGACCACCACTGTAAAAGCCATTAATAGGGTAGAGTAATCCTCATAACATTCAAAAAAAAAAAAGTTAAGAAAAAAGGAACAAGAAACTAGGTTTAATTGAGGGAGGTGGAATGCATACAACACATTTTGTTTTTTTTGAAACCGATAAATTTTTTTTACTTTTATTTATATTTCTTGAGTCAAATAAATAAATTTAAATCTAATTCAAATTTATAAAATCAATTATTTTTAAATATTGTTGAAAATCGTACTTCGATTAAAGATAAAGATATTTTAGAGTGTATAATTAAACATAAATTTCATCTTATAAATTAGTCTTTGTTGAATTAAACTTAATTTTTTTTAATAAATGTAATATTGTGAGGTCATTGGTCAATCTCGTAATCAGAAGATAATGGTTTAATTCTGATTTTGAAAATTAATGAAGATTTTGTCTTTATAGTTAGGAATTATAAAAATTATAGTGATTGATAGATATGCAAGATAGAGTTGTTAATGCAGAATAAAATTTGAAAAATGAAAGGGAGAAAAACTCTATATAAAAAGAAAAAAATATCGATCAAACTCTTCAACTGAAAATCACTATTTCTGATTAAATTAAATACTTTAGGTAAGGATCATTTCTCTTAGTTAAAACAAATATAAAATCCACTTTGCTTATAACTTTCATGGTAACAAATTCAAATTGAAGTTAAGAGAGTTGTTGTAAGTTGTTTTTAGGAAGATAATTAGAAGTGAAAGTTGTTAGGTCAAATTTAGCCAAACATGTCTCTATTTACTTTGCCCAGGAGAAGAAAATAAAAGAGAAGAAAAGGATCTTGTGATGTTTTTTTGAAAATAGCTGTTAAATAAAAAAAAGAGCGAATCTTGAATGTGAACAGTCACAATCTAATTGAAAGGGGCAGGTAAACCTATTTAATTGAATTTAATTCCCTCAGTGTGTGTGTTTTTGAAATAACTTCATCACAGAAAAAACAAATTACGTTGACAGTGAAATATTAAATTGTTTTTTTGTACACTTTTACAATGTCATTATGATTTCATATAATTACATTAACTATATATTTATATATTATTTAAACATAGTATATATTGAATTGTGGCTAACGACAAGCAAAAATAGAAAAACCATGATGTTAATTTGGGTTGTTTCTGGTTAATTTTTTAATTGATGAAGTATGATGATAGCACATAAACCATGGTAATTTAATTTAAACAAATCATTTATTAAAAGCAAAATCTTTAAATTATATATATATATATATATATATATATATATATATATATATTCTTAGCTCCACTTTAAGAAATTAAAACAATTTCAGAAAAATCATATTAATTACAGATCAATAAAAACTAACATTTTACTCGTATTAATACATATTTTATCTACCTAAATATGTTTTAATATAATTAAGATATTTTATTGTATATATATACTTCACAGAAGTTTATCCAGAGACTATTTTTAGTTTCTCTTAATAGTGAAATTAAAATATTTATTATTAATAATGAATACTTATATTAGCACTTTATGAGCACAGCAATATCTCATTGTCATTTCAAATAATAATTAATTTTCTCAACTGAATAAAGTAACTTACTTGATATTTATATAATAAATTAATAAATCATTCCAAACCAACTCCTACTATATAAATTTGTAAGGAATACCTTCTAAAACACAGCATAATTCTCATGAAAAAGTAATTTGAGTCACGAGTACTGCATGAGTATCATTTATTTTAAATTAAATAAAATTATTTTAATATATCTTTTGCTTAAATAGACAATTAGCACTCAAAGTTTCATTTGAGTCATAAAATTTTAACAAAAATATTTATCTCTATTTCCACACTAACATAATTACCTATATCAACACCATACATTAATTATAATACAAAGGTTATATCAACACCTTCATGCATATTCTTAATATCCTTTCAATTATATGCTCTCATACCAAAATAATATATAAAATTTTAATAATATATATGTTGGAGATCCCACATCGATTAGAAATGAAGACATTTCATTGTATATAAGAGGGTGCAAACCTTATCCCCATATGAGTTGTTTTTGTGGTGTTGAGTTAGACTTAAAATTCACTTTTCATTGTATATAAGTGGGTGCAAACTTCACCCCGAATCGGTTTTATGGAGTTGAGTTAGACTTAAAGTTCACTTCTTAATAATATATCCATTTTTAATTATGAATTTAAGTCAAATTCACTTACATTAGTAAATTGTGCTTCTTTCAAATTTAGTTCAAAAAAAAGTTTTAGAAAAACCAATGTTCTCCCAGGACACCTAATTCATAAATCAAGAATCTCACACAATCCCAAAGTAACTAAGATACTTTTTTATTATGCCATAAGAAAGAACATCACATGCAACAAATGAATCTAACACAAGGATAAAAAATCTCAAAGTAGAAGAAAATTTAAAAAATTCAACCAAACCACCTTGGACTAGGCAATGTCTTATTGAACAATTGAGATGTGGTTCATTAAAAAAATTAGAAAAAGTGTAAAAATAATTCTTAAGAAATGAGTTTTAGAAAGATAATAAATTTATAAATAAATGACTAAATTTATATACTTAAAATTTAGCTTAAAGAAATGAAGATTAAATTTATAATTCAAAACCAACTTACTTAAACATATTATTACAAGTATCTTTAAACACAACTTTTAGTTTTTTTTTATATATAATTTATGTGAAGAAGTCATGTTTTGTAGTGCAACTTTAGGGTAATAATTTTTTTCTCCAGAATTTATAATCAAGACTTTACGATATTTTATTTACTTTTAAAAAATAGGTAGAGTTTACTATTCTAAACACAAATTTAGATTTTTATTTATTTTTAATTAGTTGAAGTTGAAGATCAAGTCACATTTTTCAAATTTTTATATTTTTTTAATCTATATGTTTTCCTTAAATTTTGAAAAATATAATACAGATTTATCCAATAAAATTTTCCAATAATAGCTGAGATGTCAAGTTGGATAGTAATGTCTAACATAAAAAAATTTATTTTAGAAAATATATCAAATTATAATATATAGTTGGTTCAAATTTCATAGAAAAAGTCATATTATGAAGTTGAATTAAATTATACTTATGTAACAACATAAGGAAAATATTTTTTTAATGTCCAAGAGTAAAAAAATTATTTTTTGATATTAGTGGAACAAACTCAAAGTTCACTCCAAGAAAATCATCAAATAAAAATCAATTTTTAGATACCAAAATAATTAGTTACAATAGTAACTAAATTAGAAACTATTTTAGAAACTAAAAAATATTAGTTTCTAAATTAGTTTCTATTATTGTTAAATAGTTTCTAAATTGGTATCTAATTAGCAACCAAGGTTTTAACTACCAATTATTTAGTTTATAGATTTGGTAGAAAAACCTATCTATATCAATTTATAAACTATTTAATGTAATTATTGTAACTAATTATTTTGATTTCTAAAAGTTGGTTTCTATTTCCGGCAGTGATTTGAGTTGAAGTATAATTTATTTCTAAAATAACATTTGATTTGATTTAAAGGAAAATAAATGTAAATGAATTAGTAGCAACAAAGAGAATTGACAAGGGGGGAAAAGAACTCAAGTACAACTAAAAAATGTTACAGTGAAAAGTCAGAAAATTTAAGTATGAAATATAAGAGTTAGGTTTTGTTTGACATTTTTTGTTTAGTAATATTTTATTATTAATGTAAAAAGGAGATGGTGAACCTTTTCTTTTACTGATTTCTATATATTTTCATCTCCAATTGGAAAGAAAAGTGGAAGAAAGTGATTTTTGTATACATCACCATATATTATTTTATTTCTGCTAACATTCAAAGTATCCACTGTTTTTATTTGAATATTAGTGAATAAGATGAGTGATGATTCCTCCACTTACTCTTTCCTTTTTTGTCCTATGTGTTGTATTCTTTCTTCTTTTAATTTGCTAGTACAATAAAAAAAATCCAAATATAGTTCTAATTTCAATTATTATAAGGAAGTTTCCCTCTCAACCAATGCTTTCATAGTACGAATCCAGGCAATTGCAAAGTTTCAATTATGTTTGTCTTTTCTCCCTTTAAAGCTCTTAAGGCAATGATCAAGGTGCATGTGTTCTTCATGGCTTTTTCTTTCCAAATTTTTACTTTCATGCTTAAAGTTTATCTTGCATAACTTATAAAAAATAATTTTAAATTTAACTCAATCTTATAAAACCGATTCATGAAGTAAAGTTTGCATTCACTTGTATATTATGGTCAGCTAAACAAGTGCGGTGCGGTTGTGTAAGGATGTAAGAGAAAGATGTTGTTCGTTTATGTGCGATTTTGTAAGTTAGATTGGTGAAGATGGTGGATACGTAGTTTTTTTTTTCACAAATTTCCCGAATGAGTACAATGAAGAGACTATGTGGAAAGTCTTTCAAAGATGGGGAAGGGTCTTAGACGTTTTCATTTACCGAAAATAAAACACAAGAAAACAACTTTTTGAGTTTGTTAGATTTCAAGGGGTGAGGGACGCACATGTCTAGGAAAGAAAATTGGATTCAATAGGGATAGGAACTTGGAAGATGAGGGTTAACATACCTAAATATGGTAAGAATGCGTTTGCAAAGAATGAGGAAAATTCTAAACCCAAGACTGTGGTAGCTCGAAAAGTTTGAAGCAAGAAAATCCAACAACATTCTTTTGCACAGGTTGTTAAGAGTGGGAGCAATAGTTTTTCCCAGGATGTTTCAAAAGATGACAAATTTCACTTTAGGGTCAAGGTAGAGTCTTTGAAGTGATGGAGAATTGTTTTGTTAAGTTAGTAACAAGTTTATGGGAGGATGAGTGATTCATTTCTATGCGATTTTCTACATGAGTTGGATCACCTCTAAAGATTTCTTTCTTTCTTTATTTTTTATTGGTGATAAAAAAAATATCAGCTCAACTAACTTGACTAAAATAGAATATAAATGATTTTGATACCATATTAAAAAATGAACTTTAAGTATAATTTAATCTTATAAAATCGATTCATAAGTGATACTATAAAATGTTTTTATCTACTATCAATCTAAAATCTCTAACATAAAAATATTGAAAATCAAAAGCTTACTATAGATTTCGTGTTCAACACTCATCATGGACATGAGTTTAAACACTCCTCCAAACATATGGATAAAGCAACTTTATACCAAAAAAATAACTTATCCTAAGCAATTGTCTATTCTAATTATTTGATTATTCCTTTCAAAACGTGGGAATTAATGAACTGGCTTTAATACAAACAAAGGAAAGCTCCTTCACCACTCCTTCACCATGTTTGTGACTGTGAACCCAAAAGAAAAAAAAAATGTTTAAAAAATATGCATTCAATATTGAAACAAAATTAAGTTAGATTTGGACTTTAACTTTTTTAAAATTTTAGGTTATTAGTCATTGCCATCTTCATCTCTCCCAAAGAACCAATAACAGTTAACTTTTGACAAGTCAACAAAGAAATTTAAACCCCATAAAGGGGATCTTGAATTTGGCTCCAATAGGAGGGTCCACTAGTTACTATCATGTGATATGGTGAACACTTAGCCAATAAAACATTTTCACAAGTAAAAAATTAACATTAACAACTATATTTTATTGTATTAACCATATATCCCAAGGAAAAAATATGTGAAAAAAAAATCATATATTTTGGAAATAAACCATTACACTCTCATGTCATTGTTTAATAAATAAATAAATAAATTCTACCCATGATCCATAATTAAAGGAGTTCCTTTCCATTTTTTTAAGAAGAAAGTTAATGATGATAGATTATTGACTTATGCACCATTTTTTTAATTTGCCATGCAAGTCTTCTAGGTATGATTAAATATATGAATTAAAAAAATAACATAAGATATAAATTATAATTTTATAAAACTAAACATAAACTGAGTGGTTGAAATGATTTAAAACTTATGATAGTTAAATTAATTGTGATTAATTATTGTATGATGATTATGAATGTACTTAAGTGGATCTATTAAGACATAGGACTTATGAAGAAAGGGTAGTTTGAGTTGATGTGGGGCCACATAGAGGAACCACATGCCCTTAAGATATATACGTGTCCCAAAGCTGCTAAGTCACATGCTTATCATATTAAATTGTCCTTCTTTTCTTTAAGATTATCCCTTTCATATGGCTCAAAAAAATTCAAAACATTCCAAAGTTTTTAATTACCTTTGTCTAGCTGTTACACTCTTAACATGGTTCCATCTACTCCTCCTACTCTGTTCCTTTCTCTGTCAGAAATCTCTGCATGTTTATGACCACAAATTTGAATTTGGATTCTCACAATTGGTACTTGAACCACCATTCATCATTCTGCAGAAACATTTTGAATTGATGTCACAGCAAAATATCAATAATTCAGGTTTATTTAATCAATTTCAAACTTTTAAAAAAAAAATACATGTATCTTTTGGAATGGAAGTTTTTTTTTAATATATTAAAATAAAAGTACCAGAAAATAAATAAAAAATGTGATGATAGCAATACTATCTTCTTTCCGTTTTCATCACAAAAATATATTTTTACAATTCTTAGAATTATATACAATAATTTTTTATGTGATGAGTTTAAAAATAAATATATATATTAAATAATAAGTTTAAAAATAAATGATATAAAAAATTATTAAAATAATAGTATTAAAAATTGTAATATGGATACATAAAAAATGTGGATTTTTAATGTATCGTTATCCCCTCTTTAACAACTTTAGCATGTACATGGATTTTTTTTATCTCGTGCACCATATAACACTAAATTAACATGTATGGTTATTGCATATCACTATATGCAATTTCAGGTGAAATTTGTTTTCGTTCTTAATACATATTTTAGACAACTATTGAAATTCGTCATTATTATATTTTATTTTTTTATTGAAATGACTTATAAGTTATATAAATGTTATAATATTCTGATGGTCTAATGTTTGTACTAAAAGCAAAAGTTAATTTTACATTATAGTACGTAGATGAAAAAAAAATATTTAATCCATATTAAATTTAGTGTATAAAAAATTGGGACATTGGTGGATAGATTTATGAATGATTTTTTTTTTATGAAATTTGATTATTGAATATTAATTTGATTGACATGTTAGTTCTTGTATTAAAGAAAGTGCTAACTAGATGAATAATGTGGTAAAGAAATGGTAGAATATTTTTATATTATATATAAATTAATATTCCTTATTTGTATCACAAAACAATTTTTAATATATTTTCTAAATTAATTTGCTTTTTTTGTACAATTACTATCTACCTAACTGGAAAGTTTGGTGAAGAGAAGGTGATTTTTCACAGTTTGCATGTCTAAGGGGCGACAACCACAACATATGTGACAATTGAAGCAATGACAATAATAGTAGTGTTAAAAAAGAAGGTTCATGAGTCCCTTAACCATTTTTTCATATATAAATGAATCAAACATCAAAGACACATATAAGAGGAAACACAATATTTCATAAACAAACTTGAATATTTATTTTGGAATATTTTCTATTTTATATATATATATATATATATGGAATTGGTAAAAAAAAATTTCTAGATATTATGGTTCTCATCATTTTTTTATAAAAGATAAATTTTGATGATAATAACTTTTCGGGTAAGACTTTTAGAGTAGTATTTTATAAGTAGTTAGTTTTTTTATTATGTAAATAGTTAATTTATTATTATAGAATTTGATAAATCGTATTGATATATGACATGACTTTATTCAGAATAAGTAATGTAAAATACACATGATTTCATTCGAGAGACGTTGGATAACACAAAAGTTGTGTCAATAATTTCACAATTTTTGTCAAATGTTTGTAAACAAAAGTCTTCAAGAAGGGATATGTGACTTTGTTTAAGATTTGAAGTTAAAGCTAATTAAGATCGTACCACACATGCACAAAATGTGAAATTTGTACATGTTATTCACCTTAAACGATAGGATAGCAAATGCTCAATTCTCATAATCTCGTACACCATCGATTTCACCAAACTCATATTCTTTAATGGTTTCATAGTGATCTCACACTCCTCCTTCACCATTACCCTTATCACACTTTTGAGATCCACGTGAAGTTTCTCGTCGCACAATCACACTCACTTCATCAACATTGTGACACGCTTCATCTTGTCCAAGTCCAACTTTTTTTGCCTCATCTAATAGTGTGGTCGCATCGTATCTTCAAATCTTAAGTGAAATTATCTCCATCCCTCATGATTTCTATTTTGAAATAGTTAAACCAAAATTATATATCATTGACACGACTTTTATATTGACCAACATCTTAAGTGAAGTTTTGTGTCTTTCACACGAATTCTTAACAAATTTGTCTTGGCACAATTTACTCAATCAGGTGGTAAAAAGAAATCTATTTATTTACATAATAAAACCAAAATATAGTATCATTTAGGTTTTAATCCCATATAAGAGTAGGTATGCATTAACTTTTTTATAGCTTATTCAATTAATGTGAAAACAATTAACAAATGAATGTACAGAAACGACCCACTAATAATGGAGAATGTGAAAAAGAGAAGAGACATTAGAAAATTGATAACAAACCATTTTCGAATTTAGAGACAAATTTTACGGTACCGTTGTGTCTCCGGCAACATTATATATATGATAAGAGACTTTTATTCTTGTGATAACAAAAGATACACTAAAAAAATTCTTTTAGTTTATTATAATAATAATATTATTATTATAAGTGAGAAAATCTCTATATAAGAGATATCTCATAATAAAATATACTTTTCAAACTTTAGATTTTAATTCAACTGGATAATATGGTGTAATACATGTAGTTGATCTTACAGTGATATATATATATAACATTAAGTTACATGTATATTTTAGAAAATGAAATGTGAAATTATGAAATGTTGATCGAAAAAGTAACGAGTGATAATTAAATTTTTGGTAATCTATTATTTGTTTTTTTATTATATTGAGAAATTAGTAACTAGAAACACTTTTAAATATATTTTAAAAACATACAAAAAATAAAAAATAAATAAATTAAAATAAAAAAGAATTAAAACAGTTTATTTCGATCTCAAGTTTGAAAGATAGTGTCGTTAGAGTTAATCATCACATTTTAGGTATTGTCTGTTTTAGAAGTTGGTGTTCCGTCACAATTTTATTTTTAAAAAGCATTTCGGTGGATTGGAAAAAGAAATATATAAACTGTCATTGTTATCGACTTCTGAACGATGTGAAACTATATCAACTGTATCAGAACATAATTGATATCGACTCTACCAGAACCTAATTGATGATAGTGAGTAAATAATCAACAGTATGAAACAACTAATATCATCAAATCTATTGCTAAATTTTTTTCAAGATTTGTGAAAACATTTACTCTTTTGAGTCATATCCCTAGCTAAAGTCACATTTTCATATGCTATATTGAAGTTAAAATAACACCCTCACCCACACAAAGGACCACTAGCTATGAATTGGTGCAAAATTAATATTATTTGATGAATACAAGTGTCTCTACCTAACCTGAGTTGTCTTCAAAGAGAATGGAGACAAAGTTATGACCAACATTTATAAAAGATGGTAGTTTGGATTAAAGAATGACAAATGAGTAAAGATAAATAAATGAGAATATTATTAAAAATATGCAGTCAAGGATTACATCAATGTTCATCTATACATGTGTAATATATTTTATTTTAAATATTATATTATATATCTAAGGTATGAGGTCGAATATATAAATACGTTCACACCTATTTTTTTTATTATAATATAATATATATTTTAAAAATATTGCAATTTTTTTTATTAGAGTATTAAAGTGAAAAAAAAGCTTTATTCAATGTAAAATACTTAAAGTGACACATTTTATAAAAAAATATGCTTAAATACTACATTTTAACTCAAATTCATTTAGTGGGTAATTTTTCTTCTCATAAAATTATTCATATATTTTGTATGAGGTAGAATTTAAAATGCTTAAAGTATAAATATTATATTATTATACATTTTGGTGGATAAATACTACAACTTAATTCAAATTTGTTTGATGGTTACTTTCCCTCTCTTTTTGGAAAATTCAGTTGATAATCATTTAATTCGATTTTTTTTTCAACACTGAAGCATTTTTTTTCTTTCCCTATGTAACACATGTTTAATGAACTTCCTGTATAATTTAATAAACATTTTCTCCTTTATTGAAATAAATTATATTTTTGTCTTTAATTATTTAATTCAATTCATTTTTATTCAACACTGAGTACAATGAGGTTTTTATTAACAACTTTAAATAACATTGAACTATTATTTAAGCTTGTGTTCTTATACTTTGACTATTAATAAAATAATAAGCTTCTATTTTTAATTACTTTTATATATGCTTTTAGAAATATTATTTAATATTATATATATAAATTGAGTAAATAATTTTATGAAAAGTCATTTCTTAACTTGAAAATATCATTAAATTAGTTTAAAAAAATCATTAATGGCATTTAATAAATTAAATTTAATATTTTTTGAAACACTACTCATAAACATGAAATGATATGAATTTGATGAGGTTGTAACTGTTGCTTTTGAATCAATAACTCCAACTTCTTAATTGTTTATTTCTTTTAAACTAATAGAGCCATAAATATTGTAGGTTCAAAGTTCACAGATCACTAGAAAAGTGCCCTACAAAAATCCACATGTCATGGCTATATGTTAATTCAGTTTCAACTTTTAAGGAACCCACCCTCCAACCAATTTGACAAAGTTAATGCTTAACCTAAACCCCTCAATTACCAAACTACCCTTTCCCTTAATTCAAAACAAAGGGTAAACATCAGTGTCTGTCGACACCCAATAGTTGTAACGCAAAGGGTATAAAAGTAATTTACCTCACACGACCAGATCTCGCAAGCCATCCTAGTATGTTACCATAAATCTAAGATTATTATTATTAAAAGTAAACACTCAACTTTGAGTTTACTTAGAAAATTCATAATATTTTTATATTAAATAATTTTTTTTTTTTTTTACAAATCTACTATCACATAAAAAAGATATTTTTAAAAAATGGGTATGTGATATATTTATATTTATATATGTAAATGGATGATTTTTTTAAGAATTTATGCAGATGAAACTTTTGGGATAGCAGTTTAAATATTTACTTTTGAGATAAATAAAACAAAAACAGAAAAGCATCACTCATTCAGTTGTTGTCACTCTTGTGTGATGAAACTGGCTTTCACTTTTGAGTCAATAGTCAACAATGCAATGGCACTGAGCCACATATATTATATTATTATTTCTTCAGAAACAATCTTTATCATCATTAATAAATTTTTAACCTTTCCCTTTTTTTCCTGCATAGTTTCACCAAGATTTTAAACAACCACATCCCGCTCAGTCTCTCTTCCTTTGTCCGAAGCTCCTCCCAAGAAAGCCTTGGAAGAACCCTTTCTTTTTCTCTCTCTGTCTGTGAGCTCCTCTCTCTATGGAGGTGGTGGAGCTTGCAAGATAGACCAGGTCATTCTTCTTGCATTGCTGCTGAAACAGACCATCAGTTTTTTTGTGTGTTCTTTTTGTCTTGTCTTTTACAATGTCACTTCTTTGAAGATACACGAGTCTGTTGTGTTGGTAATGTTGCTTTTGGGTTTCTGTTTATCCTTGTGTTGGGTCTGTAAGAGGGTGTCTTAAAGAAGACTGCATTAATGCAAAGATTGAGTTTTGATTGTTTTTCTGTGAAGAATAGAGGGCCCATTTGTATGATTTTCAAAAGGGCAAATCCATGTGAACTTAAAGGAAACACAGAACGTTTTGATTTAAGATTGGCTTGGTTTGTGCTGAAGCTTTTGAACTTGTTGAGGTTTTGGAATGTTGATTTACACTGACAAAGATAGTTTTTTTTTTTGTAATATCCACTCGGAGAAGAATATCTTTTTCCCTTTTGTACACCATTTTACTGACAAATTGCTGTTGGGTTTCTTTTTATTCCCTCTTAGCTGTTCAAAACTTTGATGAACACTGCACATTTTCTGCTTCAACTTGCATTTCTTTCTTTCTTAAACAATTGAATCTTTCAGCGGAGTGGGTGTGCAGTAAACATTTTTATTTTCCTAAATTTCTTTCTTGACAAGATGTTCTTTTGGGCACGCTAAGAAACTTCAATTGATGTTTCCTCTACACAGAGTTCACGAAACAAGTTGAGTTAGCGTGATGAAACCATAAATTAGTTCCTGATCTCATAAGTTCACTATTGTCAGTAAAATCTTTTAACGTTCTTTCCCCATTTAGACAGTGAGTTTTTTCGCCTCACCAAGACCTTATGCTAACCTGTTCTCCTGCAAAGCGGAGAAGTTTGATTTGTGGACTTCTTGTTTTCTTTGTTACTACGCAGTTTTTATGCTAAATTCTCTTTAAGCTTGATTGAACTTTGAATGTCATTCAAATATCTTGCTACTTACTCAATGTGTGCCAATTGTATGCTTGATTTCCAATAACCAACAATCTACAAATTTGATCACTCACTCTGCATTGAAAACATGGACTATGTCCACCAGGAAATTACTAAATTTTGTAGAGAGTTTTTGAAAGTTTGTTTTCTTGATGTGAAGTTGCTGATCCAGTACAAAATGTTGCATGTGATGAGAAACAATAAACATTAGAATTATCCCAGATGCTTTGCTTTCGTATGATTCGGTCTTTTTTGTTGCAGGGTTGACAACACACCAAGATTATACTTCTTCCTGCTGCTCAGAATCTTTGCAGAGATGAAGAAAGAAAGCAGTGTTACACTGAAAACTGGGGCGCAAACTGGTCGAATGACACGGGCTCGAGCTGCTGCTCATTGCTCATCAGGACAGCTACCCCCTTTGAAAGAGAGAGCACAACGAAATCAGAAGCAGTTATCCGGAGTCAATTCAAAAAGAGCAGCTTCTGATAATACATGTGTTCCACGTAAAAAGAGGACTGTTCTTCATGATGTTACTAATGTTTGCTGTGAAAATACGTACGAGAGTTGTTTCAACCCAAATAAAATTCAGGTTTTTTTCATGACAAAGCCCCAACCTTTTAGAGCAAGAAAATGTTTTATTTAAAATTCTATCTCTCGTTGTTCACTGTTTGCTTTCTTTCTTGAAATTTGTTGCTGGATTAATGTAACATTCATGGAAAGTTATTCTCAAGCCTCTCACTTAACATTGAGTTTTTTTGTCATTGACAGGCTAAGAAAAGAAAGCTGTCTAAGGCTAGTCAAATTAATGTGTCCAAGGTGGTTTCTTCTGTTGATGTGGAGTCACTGCAATTTCAAGCTGACTCCAAAGCAAAGAGTTTACAGGAAGCAGCATTGAAATCAGAAGATACTATGTGCTCAAATAATTTGGAAACCAAAGAACTTCTACGGTCAAGTTCCAATGAGTGTAACATGGATGTTAGACTGCCTGAAAGTCAGATGTCTGGAATATCTGCTCAGCCTATGATTTCTCAGAAGAAAGGTTTAATTATGCATTACTCAAGTACTCATAGGACTCATACTTTGTTTGTACTTTAGTTTCTTAAAGGACTATCAACAGTTTCTCATGTCTGAGATTGTTTATCGTGGTGTTCAAGCAAATGTCTAGTGAGACAATAATGTCATAAAAAAATGATATTTGCTTTATCAACAAAATGAGACAGGCATTTGGTAGTGAACCTAATTTTAAAATCAAATGTAGCATTTTTATCTTTTCTGTTATACTCCTTTACATGAAGTGAGTTCATATAAGACTGCAAATTATTGCTACAGCAGCTGGCCTATAAATTTTCGTGAGAATCCAACTCGTTGGTACAGAGAAATTTTAAGATTATTTGTTTCCTCTTAATATTATAATCAATTGTTGCATGGAAGCATTCAACTGGCCATAAACTGTCATCATATGTTTTATAAGGCTTTTCACTTGGTTTTTGAATTTGTCGACCTTAATAAAAGAAATAATTTCTTAGTTGACTTTTTTTCATGCTCTCAGATTTATATTCATCACTATTGACATGCATATACAATTATTTTGCAGACAAGAAAGATAACGTTTCGAAAGTTTTGACTGCGTTGAAGGATCAAGAAGTCACTAGCATAGACGATGATCTTGGAGATCCTCAATTGTGCAGCCTCTATGCAGCTGATATCTATGACACCATGCGTGTTGCTGAGGTTTGTGCCATAAATTTAATGTCATTTGTATACAGTAGTCATATCTTTACCATATGATCTTATTTTCTTGTCAACTCTGGTAGCTTTGAAAGCAAGCAAATGTCTAACTATTTCTGCCAGCTTTTCCATGTTGAGGATTTAAGTATTGATTTCAAAGGTGTAAAGAACAAGAGCCTTTTAGTATTAGAAGATCAGTGTTCCACTCATCGCATTAATGGTGTGCTGATAAGTAGAAATAGTCACCCCAATACCTCTGATTGGGAGCATGTCTTCTAGATGATTACGCATCCAATTTGAATAGATTTGAATGTTAAATGTTTGCATCCATGACTAGGACACTGGATCTTTCATTGAAAACACAACTTAAGTTTATAGAGCCAAGAATAATTGTGAACTTGGTTTCTTTAGCTTTTTGATTACCCCCTAACAATCAGCCGCTTTTTGTATTGAAGTGTTTTCCTTTGTCATTATCATGTCTATTACTGAGCAGCATCCAACTATTATCACAATGGATGCTGATAAAATGCTGAACTGGGTAGTTGGTTTTAAATTACCTTGATCTGAATAAGCAAAAAGGTTGGTATAAATTTGGGAATATACATGTTAAAGCCTATGTTCTATATTGAAAACATTGTGGGATACTGGGATTCCTAGTCTCTAATGGTCCTATCAAATGAATTGCAGAATTACCATTACCTTTATGTCATCTGCCTCTCTTAGATTTTGTTTCCTGTCTTAATTTGTTTGTCTGATATTTTTCGTTTCAGCTTGCAAGAAGGCCTTATCCTAATTTTATGGAGACGGTGCAGCAAGATATCACTCAAAGCATGCGTGGAATACTGGTTGATTGGCTTGTAGAGGTTTGGTTCAATTACTTTTCTAATATAATTACAAACCGTTTAGTGGTATATGACACAGACAACTGAGTGTTACAGATAGGATAATAATGAAGTGGTAATATGAAAAAAAAAATGAGGATCTTTGCTTATAAATAAGAGTTACTTGGCATTCAACATAAAGTGAGGTTACAATTTTCCAAGATGGGGTTGATAATGCCCCAAGACAAAGTGGCACAACATTCAGTTTAGGAATGAAGCAATAAGAAAGTGAAGGTGATGAATGACATGAATAAGAATATAGGATTGATTAAAAAGCATGCAGTTGAATATGCGTCAAAATGTTTCGTGTCATGTCAGTATCTGTGTTACATATGTCGTGTCTGTGTTACATAGGTTGTGGTCTTGAAAAAATATAGATGGGGTTTTAAAATAAAAAAAAAATCCATGAAGAGCAAGCACTGGGAAACTTTTTGTGTTGTTCAGAGACCAAGTTCTATTATGAACTACTATATTTTTTTTTCAGGTTTCAGAGGAATACAAATTGGTTACAGACACTCTTTACCTCACTGTGTACCTCATAGATTGGTTCCTCTCCAAAAACTACATTGAAAGACAGAGACTTCAGCTACTTGGTATCACCTGCATGCTAATTGCCTCGTAAGTTCTCAAATTCAATGAAGTTGACATCGTGTCCTGTCAGTCTTATTCTTGAACTGAACATGTGTAATTACATTCATGATATAAGGATGTTTGAACTGAAATATTTAGTTGAATTGGTCTTGGTGTTAATGAATGGTCATTGTTTAAGACCTTGATAATTCAGCTTAGGCTGAAAGATGGAATGTAGATATTGGAAAATTTGTGTTATTGTAAAATTGTAATGCATTTTGAAACATTTCTTTTGTTATATGCTTTTTGTGATTGAAGGAAGTATGAAGAAATTAACGCCCCACGCATTGAAGATTTCTGCTTCATTACTGACAATACATACACCAAAGCTGAGGTATGTCACGTTTCTTCAATAAATGCTCTAAGGACAATAACGTGAAACTATAGTTTTTCATGTAGAAACTTAAACTGAAGTTTGAATCAAATAAAAATTGAAAACTACACACACCGATACACAATCACTCTTAAAAATCATATTCTGACTTTTCAAACTCTAAAACTACGGATTCTGTATGTTGGTATTATGATCATGCAATAGTATTCTAGAAGATTAAGAAAATTATTTTTGGACTCTTAGCAATTGTTAAATAATGTGAATGGACAGGTACTGAAAATGGAGAGTCAAGTGTTGAAGTCTTCTGAATATCAACTGTTTGCTCCCACCATAAAAACATTTCTCAGGTACTTTTTGACATTTTTATCATCAAATCATTAATATATCCATACAAAAGAATGAAAAGATCATATAAGAGAATTTCAATGCATTATTGAGAGATTCTTAATGCAATTGTCCTTTTGCATTCTTGGTTCTTAGGAGGTTTCTTCGGGCAGCACAAGCTTCATACGAGGTGAAAACATTTTCTTGGGGCAATGCTGCCAAATCATTTGGTTGAGTACTACTAACCACCTACTTACTTACCTGCTAAAAAATGTGCAGGACCCTAGCCTTGAATTAGAGTACCTGGCCAATTACCTAGCTGAAATAACACTTATGGACTATGGTTTCTTGAATTTCCTCCCCTCTATCATTGCTGCATCAGCTGTATTTCTTGCCCGGTGGACACTGGATCAGTCAAACCACCCATGGGTTAGTCCTTTCATTCATATTTCCCTTACATGTGAAGTTATGTAAAGGAACCTAGCTAGCATGAATCACACTCATTCTTTATTGCAGAATCCAACTCTTCAACACTATGCCAGTTACAAAGCATCAGATTTGAAAACCACAGTTCTTGCATTGCAAGACCTGCAGCTGAATACTGATGATTGCCCTCTAACTGCCATTCGCACAAAGTATAGACAAGATAAGGTATAGATGATATAAACACTTCTTTCCCAACATTTATACAAATATAACTCTTCTGAGCAAGACCTTTTTACTGTTTACTTGCATGATGTTCATAATGGATTTCTTTGTACCAGTTCAAATGTGTAGCAGCTTTGTCTTCACCAAAACTGCTTGAAACTTTGTTCTGAAGACAAAGATGACTGACCAGCCAATGCAGGGGACTCCTAACTGATATGCATTGTACACAGCAAAAACCCTTCCTAATGTAATCTTCCCTTCAACTACCATTCATTTATCCCTGAGATATTATGTACATTAAATGCTAAGCTGTCTGATATGTACACAACAAATATATTATGTTTCTGTATGTAGATTACTTATGAGCAGTCTAATGTAGGACTAGAACCCCTAGATGAGGCATAATGACTTAATCATTGTGAAATCATATGTTGCAGTGATGACCTTGGACTGCCTCAGTCCTCTCACTATGTATTTGGGATAATTAAGAATATTAAATTATTACCATTGGATTCATAACAATAACATAGAGTCATCATGAGATACAATGCACTATCTTTATTTATAATAGTTTTTATATATAGAACTTAAACTACGTGAATAACAGAAAATTGTTCACACAACTAAGCTTAATAATGCCTGCATTAGATGGTCTGTCACACAACTACTAGATAGTCTTCTACTCCCTCCCATTAGACGGTCTTCTACTCCTTCCCATCAGATATTCCAATTGTCTAATTGAGCTTTTCAGCAGATTGTCCGATGAACGGGATTTAGAGAAAATTATCACAATTCTCCACTTTGACTTGAAATCATGGAGGAGCTCTTAGGATCATCTTCCTTTATCCTCAACTGAAATCCACTCCAACCACTGTTTGAACCTCGATCTTGACAATGATTTTGTAAACACATCTGTAGGATGAGCGAAAAGAGCTAGCACTCCTTGTGCGGGATGAGCCAATCCGGCCCGCATTTTGCAGACTAAATGTATGGCGGATCTATGTGGGACGGGCCAGCCCATATTGCCACCCCTATAGTGATCACAAAACTTGAGCCCCTCCATCTTATCACATCTTAGCAGGTTCTGCATCTCCAACTCCACCACGTCCCAACTCAGATGTCACAACTTTGCCTTTTACTACATCGTTTGACTAGCCATAATGCATGTGTGATTACTGTTGAACTGTTTAAGATGTATAGACCATTCTTTTTCTTCCCTTTAACAACTCTTGACATTGCCCTTGGAATCTTTATCACACCTTGTTCAACCAATATGATCAAACATACTGATTGACAAAAGATTCTTTTTGAGCTTTGGAATGTACCTCATTTCTTGCAACATCTATCGCTTGTCAAATATCTTAAATCTGATAGATCCCAATGTCTTGCACCTTACATGCTTTATTATTACCTAGAAGATACTAAGGACTACTCCACCTTCTTTTAGGTCCAGGTCTCAAAGAACTCCTTCCCATGATACATGTGATAAATGCATTTCGAGATTGTAATCCCACTTCTCTGTGTATCGAATGCAGATACCATCAACTTCTCTGTGTATCATTCTATGATTAGTTAACCTTGCTAAGAAATGTTAACAGTCTTTTGTATCTAGAATCTCAGAGTAAGAACACAAGAAATGTAACAGCAAGCTTTGAATCTAATGTGAAACTTCTAATTTCACATAATATTATTGTCATGTAATTTATGTAGAAATTTTTATTTTTACAAAAAAATTCAAATGTTAATGAATGGTTTTTCTTCTAGTAAGGTTTTAAGGTTAGAATTGTGCAAGACAACTTTTTAACTTACAAACACTGTTTTAATTAATGAAGGCATTTTTTTCATAATAACAATAATTTGAATATGAAAATGCACTTGTTTAGAGTTTCAAATTTGGATTTTCTTTGAATATTTGAGTGAAAGAGAATTACTTTATTGGTAAATTCTATATATTTTATTATGTTTAATATAGATAGAAAATAACTTGAAGTATTAATTAAATATTTTTTAATTATATAATAATGAAAATATAAAACTATATATATATATATATTTTGTAGGTAATGTGGGCTGACTTGTCCTGTCCAGTCCAGCCCAGTCCAGCTCACATCGAGGCCCAGTCCAGCCCAGAATACTGAATCCACTCTAAGTTTTCACGTTGAGGCCCAGCCCAGCCCATAATACTGAATCTACCCTAAGTTTTTCACGTTGAGGCCCAGCCCAGCCCATAATACGGAATCCTCTACTTCCTTGATTGCACCCGCTTTACACCCTACATTTAATTAGAAAAAGAAGTTAATTGTTCAGGAATTACAAAATTTTCAAGACCCAATTTTTAATAATTTGATATAAATTATTAGAAAAAAATATTTTAAGATAAGACTTATATTTATATTTTTTAAGATAATATATTATTAATGAAGGGAAAGATTAAAAATAAAATAAAATAAAAATTGTTAATTAAAATGATTCCTATCTTAATTTTGACTGACTCTAAATCCGTTAGATATTCATGCAGAGAGAATTAGACATATAATTTATAAAGATTAGAAAAAGAATTGATTTTTTTGTCAAGTAATATTGATTTTCAAATATATTAATAAAGTTAAGGGAAAATAAGTTAAAAAACTGATTTTATTTACGGAAAGTTGATATTTTAAACTTTCTTTACGATTCAATAGAATTTTTGTACAATATTTTAAATAAGCCTAGTACAAATCTAAACTCAAATTCATATAAAATGTAGAATTAGTTATTTAAAGGTAACCTAATTTAATTTAAAATATATATTTTTTGACTCACCTGACTCTTAAAGAATAGTTTATTCAGGTTAATATAAAAGATCTCTCCCCTTTGATTTTATCCAAATTTGGAGGAAAGTAATTAAATGAAAATAATTGTTTAACCTTTTGAACTTTTATAAAAAAAATTAATAAGAAATGAATTTTTTATTTATTAAAATCTCTTTTCTTTCCTCCTTAATACCCTGCCCAAATTTTTGGGCAGAAGATGCTGTTAGACAGACAAAATGTATTCTTTATGAGATATTAATTAGTGTGAAGTATCTATTCACGATGATTAATCTTTATCAAATATTTAATCAATTAATACTATAAAAAAATTATTTAATAACAACTAATTTAAAAGTAAAAAATAATTAATAGTTATTGTAGTAACTAAATTAAAAATTAAAAAATTATTAGTATTTAAAATAATTTTTTATTATTAATAAAAATTTATAAAATATTGTTTATATTAATATCAAATCAGACACTAACTACTATAATTATTTTTAAATTTTTTATTAATAATAAAAATTATTTTTAAGTATTAATAATTATTTAATTTATAAAATAATATCTAACGGGTTAATTACTTGGTATTTGTTACTAAATGATTTTTTTAATATAAAAAATTAATAAAGCATTTTGTTTTAGTTACATTTTCTTAATGTATTTAGTGGTGATTAATATTTAATTAGTGAGAGTAATGAAATGTCTCCTTATAATAATGTGTTTTTTTTTACAATAAGAGTGAAACCTCTCACATGTTTGTGGTGTATTAAGAATGATGTTGTCTCTTTATTGCCTTCAAAAGAGTGAAACAAGAAACTGTAATGGAGTCATGGTTGGTACTTGCTGCCTTTCAGTTTCCATGAGAGAGATTTTGTGTGGTGGTTCCTACCACCATACAATGCTCCTCATTTTACTATTTTATTTTATTAGAATTTTTTTAATAATGAATTTGAAAATGTTGTTTTCTTATAATTATTTATTAATAGATATAGATTATACATGTATCATATTTTCTTGTATTCTTTTATAATAATATTTTTTTATTTATTTGAAGTGTCAGTTGAGATGTCAAGTTTCACGATAATGATAATGTCTAATATGATAGTATATATATATAACTTTTTTTTGAAATTGATTAATGGTTGGTACTGTTTGGGAATAGTTTTTCCATCTTTTGTTCTATTGGGCCGTAAAAGGGTACTGCCTAGGATTCAGAAAATTTTGACCAAGGCCCACACTCACTCTTTAAATTTATTCTTTTAAGCATATCACAATGATTTTAGATGGAAGATACCCTTAGTAGTAATTTTAAAGCTGATCCTTGAGATCCTGCACCAAATTTTAGACATATTGGATAAGGTTTCTTCATTTTGGTGGAATAATAACTTGACTGAGTGAAAATTTGTGAGCATAGGAGTTTTATCTTAATTAAAGTTTAACAATAAAATATGGGTGGTGATCCAAATAAATGTGGGAGGGTTTTTTTGGGACTAACAAAGGGTAGTACAAAAATATTTACCTCTTGTTCATCGATTATGTCTTTCGGTCTGATCTTAGGTTCTGATTCATCCTTCGTGAACGAACCTTGCGGAGAAATTCTTGGGTTTTCCAGGCATTGGATGCTCACAAATGTGTGTTATACCCAAGTCGACATTTTTGCTTTCGCTTTGTCCAACACTGCTTGTGTGGGTCCTTCTATCTAAGGCGGAACACTCCTCTACTGATTCAATTTGACATCTCAAAGCGACAGATCGCTCAACCCTATTCATCTTTGATGCAAGAGCGCTCGATCAGTAAGCTATTACGCACTCTTTCAAAGATGACTGCTTCTAGGCAAACCTCCTGTTGTCTCTGCATCCGAGTTTTATTTGGTTTTAGTTTGAATTTTCTATTATGATTTCAGTGTTTTGGTAAATTAGGAAATTGAATAATCCGAAAGATTTATGAAAAAGATTTGTTTAATGTGATATGTTATATGTTTTTTTGTGTTTTTAAGTATGGGACACTCCAAATACTCTATTTTTTTAATTTTTTTTGTTAACTATTGAAAATGTGAATTTAACTTAATGGAATATGGCTGCACAATCATAGAGTGTTTTAGACTTAATCCTTATCCTTTTACTACAAGAGTATCATAAACAATGTTTTCCAAAATGTTAATTTCAATTTAAATAATAAATGTACATTTAAGGGCCTATTTTGTATGATTTTTTTTTTATAAATAAATGTAAGAATATCACTTATTTATTTATTTATTTATTTTAAGATCTGTATAAAAATTGTGAAAATAAAATAATTATATTTTTATAAATGATTTTGAAAATAAAAATAAAATATTTTTTTAAAATATTTACAGAGCTAAAGAAATAAAAAAAACAAGCTCTTTTTTTTTTTTCAAAACACATAGCAATTATATGTTTATTTTTTAACTAGCACATAAATACTATCTATACTACATTCTAGAATTTTATCCCATTTATCATCATCAAAATGCTTCCTTTCATTATTTTCTTAAGAACTAGACTTCCCTTCAATTTATCAACAATTCTTATGAAATAGTTTTTGTAAGGAGAGATATTATTATAAGAAGTAAATCTATTAAATCAGTAAAAAAAGGAAAATTATTTATTTGAACAAATTATTAGTAATCAATTTATTGATATTTTAGTTAAAAATAACCAACTAAATACTCGTAATGCACAACATTGTTGAAGTTGGATTTTTTTTTTTATCTTTTCACACAATTATCTAAATTCTTTTATATTAGTCTCTTTCCTAGGTGAATAAACAAAAATATAAATGAATTTAAATAATAAGTTTACTATAAATTTGTGCAAAAAGAAAAAAAAAACTTGATATGGCTGTTTACTATAAATGTCAACATTTAAAAAATAGAAAAAGAATAATAAATTGAAATGAAGTAATTAAGAAATTGGAATGAGTAGCAAAAAGATTTAGTGATACAATAAGTTGTATGCAATAGAAGAAACAAGAGAAATGATTAATCTAAAACGATGAGTTTTCCCTATTGATGTTATCCATTAACACTTGATTAACATAAACAAAAGTTTGATTCATATATCAAACTAAAAAGATGCTTTCTCAAATCTAAGAAAACCATAACATAAATTTTGATTCATCATCATCAAAAGTTGCACAACAACATTAATCTTTCACTTTCCCACGCTTTCTATGAATCCCTTTAAAGATCCTTTTGGTTGCAAACCAAACCCCTTTGCATCTGCTCTCTTCATAATCCTCAGCCTCTTGCATGACTCCACAAACATTCTGTTCATCATTAAACACACATAAGTCTAACACTACATGTTTCTTTCTTGATCCATATCGATTAGAGATTAAAACATTTCATAGTATATAAGTTTTTTTTATCAATAATAAAAAATTAATAAATATGAACCACTTCAGAAATGATCTAACCCTTATACAAATTACACTTTAACCTCCTTCTACCTCTCAAGAAACACATACCAAACAGACAAAATCAAAGATACTAACAAAAACAAAAAGTCAACAAGAGCATAAAAAAACCAATCACATGCAAGTCAAAGGATCCAAAAACCAATTAGGATAAGTGAACAACCTACTACGAGACTTTGAGAAAATTCAAGATCAAACATTGACTTTAACCTCCTTCACACACTTCATAGTATATAAATAGATACAAACCCCACGGTTAAAATTGACTTTTTAATATAAAAAAATACAAAATTACTATATTTCTATAAAATGTAAAACCATGGCTAAATCATCATCATTATCATGGGACATTAGATCATTCTTGGAAATGTTGCCAACTAGGAACTTTTTTTTTCTCTCCTTTGTTTTGATGTATCCCATAACAATAATGGGTTTTGGTCTTTTGAGGGTAGGTCACATCCTAATTTGATGCTCAACATTATAAGGAGGGATTCACGCATGTCGGCTATATGGGGTCCAACATATATCCTCAATATCACAACAATATCAAATTGTCCATTTTTCACTTTCCTGCATTAACTTTTCTCATATGCTCGTCTCACCCAAAACTACAAATTGTTCATGTCAAGTTTTCAATCTTAATAACTCCTACAACAAATTGATTAAACGATTTTTCCAACCTTATTAGTGTTTCAATCTTTTGGGACAACTTATTGATATCATACGAAGAACTCATCATAGTATATAACTGGATACAAACTTCATCTTATAAATCGATTTTATAAAGTTGAGTTAAGCTTAAAATTCACTTCTTAATACAATTTGGTTTTATATATTATTTAGATCTATTTCTAAAACAATTTACACAACACTTTGAATTGATTTAAAGTTAAGTTAAACTTAAAGTCCACTTCTTAATATAGTTTTATATGTTGTTTAAATGTATATTTGGGACAACTTACATAACAGTTTTTCTCCTTTTCTAACTGGTGTCTTAACCTTCTGATTTGTATGAAGATGATTTATTGATTTTTTTTTCAGGTGAATTCTCTGATTCAGTCAAATGGGTTGTTTATAGACGTCTAGCAGAATGGTTTGATTTAGGTGAGAAAGACTTAAGATTTATGTTTTGTATAAGAGTTAAACCACCTCTAAAATGATTCATAGTCATTTATGTTTTATTGTCGATAAAAAAAAAGTTTGAATTTATTGGATTGTCCACCATGTATGCATGCATTTCTGATAATTAATTAAGTACTTAAGAGGTAACTAAACCTAAGATTAATTCAGAGTGTGTGAACGAAATTTCCTTAGCAAGCATGGTTTTCAAAGATGGAATGATGGTTGGCGTGGGTTGGTTCAGAAAACACGGAAAGCTGATTCTGCAACAGTAAATGAAAGTGTTTCTGCTTCTGGTTTACTTCATTCCTATGTTACACCATTATCACTTTTCTCTCACAAACACATCAAGTTTTACCACACACAAACCCTAAACTAATAGTAAAACCTTCATACAACTATAATTCTTGAAATCAGTTCTACAATGAGCCTTTCTCTCTTCAAATTAGACTAATAATGATGCTTTTTTGAGTGAAACATATGAGCAAGATACTGGTATGTGTTCTTTAACTTAATTAATCTAAAGTTTGATTAAAAAACTGTATTCAATGAAATTATACGTATATTACTATAAACAAAATTGATTTTAAATTATTGGTATCTATCGAAATGGCTCTGATACTATATTACAAAGTGAACTTTAAGCCTAACTCAACCTCATAAAATCAACTCAATGAAGTGAGGTTTGCACCTACTTATATACAATGAAAGATTATAATCTCTAGTCGGGATCTCCAACAACATCTAAATTTGATACTGAGATTTTTAACTACCAACTTTAAAATCTAAAGTAATTAATAACTAAAATCTTATTTAAGTGTCTTCTTTGGTTGATTTTAGGTTATTGACTCTTTCTTTTGAGTGAAGTAGTTGTCATGTATAGAGGTTGAATCATTTATTAAGTAATTCTTATTTATTTATTTATTTTTTTACTGATAAAAAAAATAACTAAAACCTTAGTAATTAATTAGATAACAAAATCTAATTTATAAATTTTATAAATAATAGAAATTACTTTAGATACCAATAATTTTTTTAATCTTTAAAATAATATCTAATTTAATTAATATAGTAATTAATTATATTTAATTTCTAAAATTAATTTTTTTAGTGATTTTCTTCTAATACATATTCAATTATTCAAAGATAATATGTAAAAATTCAACCAACTTATAAAGAAATTATTTTTCTCTGAAAAATATAATAAAAAATATAAAATAAAAGGTGGGTAATTAATGGGGGAAAAAGTACTTACTCCCATGGGACATCTCCAACGAGCATCCAGTCACCATCTTTGTCCTCATAAATGGGAACGTGTTCACTCTTCTCTGCATTCTGCAATGCTTCCACTGCCAACATATTCCACTAAACAACTATTAATTTTTGCTAATCATCATTATTATTTTTTGCTTCTGGATCTGGTTCCCTTTTATCCCATTCCTAATTGAGTGCTAATCATCATTAATTTATGCATAATTTAAATTTATTGTTCTTGATCAATTTTTAGTTTCATGAAAAGAGCAGTTCAACTTTATGCATACACCACCTGCACGCCATCACGTAATAAGGTAGAATGTATAATTATTATATACTATTTGGTCACCCACTTTGTCCTTCTGTCTCTTTGTTCCAAATTATTTTACTCATACCCATTCTTTCTAGGACAATTATTTAAATGAAAGATTCCTCATCATTTTTATGTTCTACACCATAATATTGATGCATGAGAAAATCTATTTATAAGAAAGTTGTAGGTAGAAAATGAAAAAAAATGTTTTTATTCTTTTGTGTGTATAAATCTATCAAAATTCGTTAGGATAAGTTTTAAATGACTCTAGTACCATATTAAGAAGTTGACTTAAGTCTAACTCAACTTCATCAAATCAATTTATATAAAAAAATTTATATCTATTCGTATATTATATATTATGAAATGTTATAATCTAATCGATGTGAGATCTTCAAGAATCAGTTAACTCTGTTATTTCTGAAAATAAACATAATCTTAGATTGTGCTAATTGTTATTTAGTTCACGAAGACCCTATAAACCTATCTCATCAAAACGTGTTGTTCTTAAAAATAGAAGTTACAAAAGATGAAGATCGATGCCAATGTTGACTCATCAAGAACAACAAGGATATATCATGTTGGGGACTTTTGAAAAGTTCATTATAGTTTAGTAGTAAGACTTATTCTTATGTTTCTGCGTGGAAATCTAATTGCAAAAACCTTTTCATGATGGGATGTAAAAAAGTTCGTTTTCTTGGGAGAAGGGGGTAATTGGGATTTGAATTCATCTTCTCTTCAAAATTAGTACAATCATATATTCAAAGCAGCATAATATACAATTCAACGTGTGATTTTGCAGAGAATGAAGTTCATTGAAAACAACAAATCACTCTGTTAGTAAAAAGTTTATTCAAAATTTCATAACTATAATTTTTTTATTAATTTGTAACTAATTTTAAAAATTAAAACAATTAATTTCTATTATACTAAATTAAAAATCATTTTAAAAATTAAAAAATTATTAATATCTAAAATATTTTCTATTATTAATAAAAATTTATAAAACAATTTTTAAATTGGTATCTAACCATTAATTACCAAGTTTTTAGTTATTAATGTTTTAGATTCTAAATTAGTTTTTAAAAATAATTCAAACTAATTTAAAATTTAAACATTAGTAAAAATAATTCAAATTAATTTAAAATTTAAATATTAGTAGCTAAAATCCTGATAGTTAATTTAATATCAATTTAAAAATTATTTTATAAATTTTTATAAGTAATAAAAATCATTTACATAAAGTAAGTTTTAATCTCTAAAATAATATGTAATTTAATTAATATAATGACTAATTTTTTTTTTTTTAATTTTAGTTGTTATTTAATAAATTTATTTATTTGTAGTGTAGATTTTATGATTTTCCTATCTTTTCTCTATGATTTTTGAATTAGAGAGACTGATGTTAGTATTTCTCTTTTCATCTATATCATATGCTATTCCTATATATATATATATATGTTTGCATGGTTGTAATTGTTGAGTAAATTTAATCAAGGTAACATGTAAAGAGAGATATGATGAAGATGGTTTTGGAAGAGAAACTGACCCATTCCATAGCAACCAAAGAGGTTCTCCAAAGCGAAGGCTAAATCGGAGTATCGCTTGTGCACAGCCAGATCCATTTTCCGCAAGAAAGGAGCACCATCCATGCTAACCTTCACGTACATTTTTGAACCTTCCTTCACACTCTTCTTCTTCCTGTAAGAGCACACCGGAGGCCACCCCACCACCTCATTCTTCTTCTCCATTTTCCGGTGGCCACCGCCGGAGGAGCTGTTCTCATCTCCAACCTCATCAATCTCCGAAAACACCCTCTTGTTCTTCTTGTTCCCCACATCGGGTAGACCCAATCTCAGCTCTGTGATTTCAAGTCCAAGATCTTCTTTCCCCATATTAGGGTATCAAGTTCTTTACTTTCTCTTATTCTCAGATCAATTTGATGCAGCAAAAGGGTATGGGTGAGTGATTTTTGGAGTATGGGTGAAAGGGTTTCCCTAGGATGTGTATATATATATATAGAAAGTGAATGAAAAAGGACGTAGTGCGATGTAACATTCAGAAACATTCAGAGACATGATAGTTGATAACTCTTTTGAATTTGTATACAAAATTTGTAATTGAATAATTGTATAAAAAATTGGATTTGTGAATATGGCGTTACAGAGGTCAAGAGTGGAGAAGTGGTCGGTCACATGAGAAACAATTGTGGGGACAAGGTTGTCCCCTGGCTAATGAGGGAGCACCATAATTAGTTAGATATGGGACACATCCTACCACTCTTGCTGCTTTCTGAGATGGGATCATGGCCGTTTGATTGGATGACTGCAGGGAACATGCCATGTGACTTGCTTCATTCAGCTGTACATGCAGCTAGCTAGCTCTTTGCATTAAATTATGTGTTCAGAGAAGGTTCATTGCCTCAACAACTTATCTGCATGACTATGCGAATTTACTATCCCATGTTAGCTTTAACTTTTCTCTTGTGTACATGCATTTTCAGTGTACGTGTGTTTGTGTTGTATACAAGTTTACCACACTTATACCACACCCCCAATGGAGCCATATGATGCAAAAATCAAAAGGAAATGAGCATGGTTCATTCCATTTCCTCTGTCGGCAGGAATTACCAGTGCTGTTTTCAGATGAAATTCATCTTATAAAGTCATTTTTGTTTGGGAAAATACATATATATGTATGACGGATTCCATGTCACAATGTAGGTATGTGATTTGTAAGCATCATGTCAAATATATACTAGGAATAATGGTCGAGAACAATTTTTGATGTTTGTGCAGAGGAGTAAATAAATCATTTGTTCTTCAGATACAAGATTACTTGGTTAATCTGGAATCATTATTACGACTAGTTAATTAGCAGTGAGTTCGGTTGATCTTATTGTCTCTGGGTCACAATTTAAACATTTCAGAATTTTGGATGCGTCTAATTCAGTTAATTTTATTATGGGTATTGTTTGGATAGTGTTGGTTAGCGAGATTTGAAGACACATAAATAATTGTTTACTTAAAGGTAGAGTGATTGATCATACTGAAGTTTTTCCCTTGTCACAAGTTAAAGTTTGGTCTTAGATCTCTTCAAATATACCCTCAGCGAATTCTCTTACTGGTATCTACAACCCTTGATATGCTTGCTTGTATTCAATTTAATGTTAATATAAGGGTTGATCATTGATCTTGTAGGCAGTATGAGGTTTTATTTTGGTTTTTGTCGTGTACATGAAAAGATACCTTTTGACCTCTCTTACTCTATATAAGGGTTGAACCACCCCTTAAGTGTGCCAAATTGTTTCTTGTTAAATAGAAAAAATGTCAAATATATCTATATATATATATATATATATTGATGATGATGGAAAGAGCAAGGGAGTGAAATGGGCATGAAGGTGGGACCCTAGGCAAATCTCTCTAGACAATGTTAGTGAAAGAAGAAAAATGATAATAATAAAGAAGAGAAGTGTGAAGTATAATTAGGTAGATGAGAAGAAAAAGAGAGAGAAATGATGAAAAGAGATTGAGGTTGTATCGTTACTAATTGTGTGTGGAATGAGAAAGATGAAGAAATGATATGAGTCAAAGTGTAGGAAGAATTAGAAACACTTGGGGCCTCTTCATCAAACTTACAAACGCGTAAAACCAAGTTATAGCTGTTAGAATTCAAACACTCATGCACCACCATCATAAGCCTACCATATTATCTCTGTTCAAATTTAAAATCAAACCATAACAAAAAAAAAAATCTTACTTTTATGTATTTTATAAAGTAAGTCAACAAAAACAAAATTTGATCTGTTTTATAAAATGACCAGTTATATTAATGCATGAGGTTATCTAGTATGTGATAATTTTTATTCTTGAATGTTTATTTTGGATGTGATTGGTCGAATTTTTTTTTTCATTTTTACTTTGTTACAATTAGTAAAATTATAAATGATATATTTTTTATCAGTTAAGAATGAATTAAATAAAATTATAATATGGAATGTTCAAATCCTTATAAAAATAAATAAATGATATGGTTTAACACTATATTTGTTGTTAATGTCAATTTAAGATTGGTATATTGAATTTTTTTTTTAAAATTTAGAAGTTGTTTATTGTTACAATTGATAAACTTGTTTTCTTTCTACTATCATAATTAATAAATATAGTTTTAGCTATCAACTTTAAAATATAATTTTTAAATAGATATTTAAATTATTAGTATGAATAGTTAAAAGTTTAATATAGCTAATTAAATATTAATTTAAAAATGATTTATTAAAAATAAAAAAATAATTTAGATATCAATAATATCTAGTTTAGAATATAATAACTAATTATTTTTTAAATTTAAAATTGGTTTTTATTTGATAAAATTTTTACAGTGTATATTCACCTTCTAACTCTTTTTGAATTAGTGTGATTTTGAACTTTTGTCTGCCTAAAAATGTTGCTTAGATTACTTTGGATTGAACTTTAGAATTATGTTGAATATAATATATATAAAATCATTTTTATTGTATACACAGATATTTCAAAGTCAAACATGATCAACAAGTGGTTTGTGGAAGATATAATCACATCTATAATTAATATTACACTTACAAAGGTATCGTATATTCTTTTGAAGCACCTATTATGAACTTTGCCTCATTATGCTTAGGTAAGATTTTTTTTTTAAATCTTTTAATAAGATTATTAAAGATACGATACATGGTAACATAAAATCGCTATATAATATTAATTAAGGTCACTGGAATGATCGTGCCCTCCTTAAATAGCTTGTAATGTGTTTTCGAACCATTTGGGAAGAATGAGTATAAGATTCCATGTAGTACAAGGAGTAGACACAAAACTATACAACAAGATATCAAATTATACGTATATGGAAACTTTAATCTCCCAAAAATAATGTTATTTTTTAGGATTTCAAACCTCACAAAATTAATGAAATAATAAATTCAATAAACACTTATTACGATAGTTTCAAAATATTCTGATATCGTGAATTTTATGTCTAACTCAATTTTATAAAACTGACTATATATAAATGAGATTTACATCCAATTATATATTATACAATGTCTTAATCTCTAGTTACGTAGACAATAATATTATTATAATAGTTATTTTTTTAGGAATTATTATAATAATTTATAAATTATGAATAACTTAATCTCAACTGTTATACCATTTT
Source organism: Phaseolus vulgaris (assembly GCF_051622355.1). Classification (NCBI taxonomy): domain Eukaryota; kingdom Viridiplantae; phylum Streptophyta; class Magnoliopsida; order Fabales; family Fabaceae; genus Phaseolus; species Phaseolus vulgaris. The sequence continues at coordinate 44,588,215 of NC_143507.1, read as the reverse complement.
GATTTGATGAAAGAGAAAAAAAAATAGTTTACCATGTATAATACAAAATATTTTATTAAGTTTAATTATCTTAATAACTTTCTAGTATTCCCTTCTAAGTATATATATATATAGTATTCCCTTCTAAGTATATATATATATATATATATATATATATATATATATATATATATATAAATAAAGACAATTATGAGTATAAACTATACAGTGTATATTGTGATGGACTTTATAAAAAGACGTTATTAATAACAATGTTTTTGTTTTAATCTTGTTCTTTCTTTTATAAGCAAAATTAAATTTATATAGCTATGGCAGATAAATGATTCAACCCATAGAATATTTACAAAATAAGATTTCACAAAATAGCTCTGGTTACACTGCATGATTTCTTCCCTTCCTTATAAGAGATATTCATATGTGTTCTAATTAATAATTCAAAAAAATCAATATCAATATCAAATTTATGTTCAATTGTTCCAAAACCTGCAGATTTCCCATAACACATTACCAATATATTAGCAATATAGTGCAACATTGTACTTGTATTTCTTGTGCAAATTATAGACAATTATATATTTATATTTTTTTTTTCGGTTACCCTTGTACACAAAAGACTACCCTTATATACAAAAGACTGTGCATATTGGATACTCAATGTAATATTTATATTAATTGTATTATTGGATGGTGGATATGGTCGACGGTCTTTTAGTCTCACTCAAACAAAATTCTTAAAACTTTATTTAATTATAATTAAGCTAGTTTATCTGCAAAGCAAAATTAACCATCTTTTGGACTTCACGAGTAGGTCCATGACAGTAGGAGTCCATCCAAAAAGTATAAATACCAAAGGCAACAATCAGATACCTGAGGTAATTTTTCTCTCTCAACTCACCTGCATATTCTACTCAGACTAACTTCATCATCGAAGTATCTTTGCAGGTTCATCCGACAATCATTCAATAAAACGGAAAACTTGACTAAAAACTACAACACTTGAAGGCGAGAAAACTCGGAGCAGAAAACAAAAGAAGTCACTTTAAGATGAACTAGACTCTAAGAACATTAATTTATGTATAAGAAGGAGAATTATTATAATAAATTTGGAGAGGTTATTTTAAATGATGAACAAGTGCTTAATGGCTACTTTTACCTTCCAAGACAAATCTAATTGTTTTTTTGGAACACAACAATCGATATATTCCTTGCATTGCAAATGCCTTCTTAATTAATTAGTCTTAATTTTTTATTTGAAAGCTAATAATTTATGGATGATGTTACATGATTGATGTTTCCCGTAGTACAAGCACTAAATCAAGCATATACAAATATAAATACGCCCACATGACATAATACCTCCATGAGTGCAAGTGGATATATAAATATGAATCTTAATTAATTAATTAAATGAGTGAATTTCAATTTAATGGCTCAGCATATGCTTAACTGAACAAATATATATGTCAGACAGAGAAAGAGAAACAAACCAAGTTGATTCATAGAAGATTTAGTGTTTTATGAATAGAGATAAATTATTAATTAGTCTTGGAAATGCATGTCTTTATGGTTAATTAATTAGTGTTTAGATCAAATTGCAAGACATTAAAAAATTAAGGTAATTGCAAAAAAAAAAAATTTAATTTGAAGAATTAGCTAGAAGGTTATATTGAAAATATTATTAAAATTAATTGTTAGAAATGTAAAATGACAAAAAATTGTATAATTGATTAATTACTTGCCACTGAGAATTATTAACTATAAATTTTCGAATAATTAAAATTTTGTTTCAAACCATATTCCGTATTATATTTTAATTGTATTTACCAATTAAGATAAAATATTCTGTTAAAAAATAAAATAAATAGCATACTATTTAATGAAAAAAAAACTAATTTTGATAAATGATACTACAAGACAATCATGAAATAGAAACCAATTTTAAAGACAAAAAATAATTAGTTGCTATAGTGATTAAATTAGAGACCATTTTAGAGACTAAATAAATTTTTGGTTTCTAAATTAGTTTCTATTATTGTTAAATGATTTTTAAATTGGTACCTAATTAGCAACCAGATTTTTGCTACCAAATTTAGAATCTTAATGATTGGTAGTTAAGACCTGGATAGCTAATTAGATATCAATTTAGAAACTATTTAACCATAAAATAAACTAATTTAGAAAACTAATTTTTTTTAGTTTCTAAAATAGTCTCTAATTTACTTACTATTGCAACTAATTATTTTGATCTCTAAAAATTGGTGTTTTTATTTGATGATTTTCTTGTAGTAATGTGAGGATTTGTGAAAAAATATAAAACATAAAAATTAAGAAAAAAAAAGCACTTATAACATAGAATAACTGTTTCAAAAACACTAAAACGAGTATTTGAGGTAATAAAATAAAAAAGGTTTAATTAATTGATGAAAAGTATTGTAGAAACACTGCAACTTTATGATGAGGTAGAAGCAGCTAATTTATAATACAATTTGTTCAAAAGTTTGGATGTGAATCTGTAGTTCATTTCAGAAATGTTTTGACTTGTTCAGTGTTCATGGGACAAGTTGAAAAAAAAAATTAATTTATCTTACTTGTACTTTACTGAAAAACTCAATAGAATTATTTATTTTTACTTGCAGTTGACTCAAGAATCAAGTTGGTCCAACTTGTGGATATAATATGTCAATTTAAAATTTATTAATTAATAGGTAAAATTATAAATTTGGATATGTATAAATTAATTATGTATATTGTACAATTTATATTATAAAATAAATCATATGAATACAATATAATATCATGTAAAAAATTATCTATTACACAAAATTCTGACTATTAATATAATATTGTTAAAATAAGTATACATTTTGAAACAGTATAATAATTTAGTTGGAATAGCATGTCTAATTATCCATTCTCAAAATACACTAAGTTTTTAAATACATTAGAATTAACTGACTTCTATGTATGAAAGAATTCCTGAATAATCTTGATTTTCTTAAAGAAAAATTAAAAATTTATTTACATCAAAAGTTATATATATATATATATACACTGATATGTATGCTACCACGTTTTGACTAAGATGAAACATAAAATTCATTTGCTTTTCGCATGCAAGATTATTTGATTTAAACATATAGCCGAAAATTTGAAAGTTTAACGTATTAAAAGATAAATAAAATTAGAATAATATAAATAAATAATAAAATAAAATAACACTCTATTCTTAATAAATAAGTTTAAAGCATTAAAAATAGATTTAGTAACTATGAAAAGTAAAAACTCAATCAAGTTAAAATCCAACAATGAACATTATAAATAAGTGATTTGTTTAACAAGTAAGTTTAACAAGTAAGTAGAGTCTTGTTGTGATAAATTAAACAAACTGATTCTCGTATTATCATTTGAGCATCTTATAGGTACACATCCAACCGAAAGTGAGTCTGAACCCAGAAGCTGAAAATTGACCCAAATCCAACATGCAACTGATAGCTCAAATCCATTAGCGAGAACAAACTCAAACTCACATAACAAAAAATCCAAGTCAATTGATCCAATAACCGAAAGTTCAAGTCATAACTAAGAGACCGAGAAATCGTGAAGAAGAGAAGGAGTTAATTGTTTGAGAGGCCCAATAAAAACAAAACACATCTAAATTAATTGTTGTTTTCAGCACATCTGTGGTTAATTTATACGAAGAAGAAAAAGGAATTTTGAAGAGTAAATTGTTAATAAGGAAGCACATATCTTTTTGTTTTTGATTGAGTGGTTATAGAGAATATATGAGGACCAGTTTTAGACAGTGTTGCGATGTTGGTGCTTCTGCTAAAACAAGAGACATGTGTGGGCGGAAGTTGTTTGGTGAACATCACAACAGAACACAACAGAACAGAAGAGATAGAGAAAACAGAACAGAAGAGAACAGCTTGCAACTAAAGTATGTAAATCCGAACCTTGTAAAGTGTCTGTTCCCAACCGAGCATATGTTTCCCATGGCTTCAACATCGGCATGAGATTCTCACCATAGCCCCCACACGTGCTCATGCCACTTCTTCCCTACCATATCACCTTCATCCTTCATTTTCAACTAATTCATTAACATCTAACCAAATCCTCAAATATTCTACCTAAACCAAACCAAATTTTTTGGAACAACTTAAACTAGAACTTGTTCAATTTTTATTATAAAAAAAAGAGAAAAAAAAGGAAGTGAAAGGATATGAAAAGAAACATCTCTTCCATTTTTTTCTATTAAATCAAAATAGATGGTATCAACATATAAAAGCACTCATTTTAAGTGTATTTAAAGGAGGATTTTTAAAGAGTTTAAACATATTTATGGTCTTAATATTATTTTGTGTTGTTTGTACTATAAAAAAAAAATATATATATATATATATATATATATATATATATATATATATATTATAAAGGTTGTGATACAATTAAGTATATTTGAAAATAAGACTTTTTAGTAGTTGATTTTTCATTAAATTATTAGTGGAGCAGGATTTTGGAAAAACTTTTCTGATGATGTTGATTTTGGGGCACAAAAGTATGTAGTTCTCTTAGATCTTGTAAGTTTGGTTGAAGGTTCTCTTTATTAGACTTTCTCTTTGTAACACGGTTGAAGCACCCTTTACGTGTTTTATATTATTTTATTTATTGTTTGTGATAGAAAAATCACTCATTCTAAATTTAGTTAAAGAGAGAAAATAAAAAATAAATAGTCAATTATTAAAATAAAAAAACAAAATAAAGGTTATACACATGTATAAGAGGAACAATTAAGAATTATAAAAAGACAATCGATATTAGCTTTCTTTTACAAGTTTTGTATCCATATCCTTTAATATTTTAAAAAATCCTAAATATATTTTATTTTAGATATTTTTTAACCGGTGGAAAGAGTAATTGAATCATAGTTGTAGGATTTATTTTGTAAATTAGGTTTTTCATTGATAGTTTTACTAACTTCAGCAGGACTGATTTTAAATATATAACAGTGATAACTTTCTTGTTGAAAAACCTTCCATTTGATAAAGATTCATTTAAGATAGAATCTCGTTTCTATTAATATTTTTTTAATTAGAATTTTTTATCTTATATTTGAAACATTATCTTTCTTTCTAACTTTTGTCATGCTAAAAGAAATGTGCTGCTTTTAATTTTAAAATCAATTTTATATTATTGATGTTAACTTGCTTTTATTAACATCTTAAATTTGTAAGTAAGATAAAAAAAAATTAATGTTATTTAACTTACACATATGCTCATGCGCAAAACTGAATATACGAAGCAACTCCCATGCATCACCATCAAAATCACAATTATGAACAAGCAAATCAATTATAATCAACATTTTTTTGGGATGATTCAGCTTCCTATGTTATGTTCAAATTATTTAACTCTTTTAATATAAAAAAAATTACATAACAAAATATTAAAGTATTAAGTAAAATTTATCTTAAGTACCATACAAAAGTATAGAGAAAACGCACGAGGATTTTGAATTCATCGTAAGTTTGCATAATGAAATTCAATTATCGCAATAAAAAATTAGATATCGTTTTCACACTAAAACAGTTTGTTTCCTTCATTCTCTAAACTTGATTCCTCGCTCACAGTTTTTAGGTACCACACATTTTGTTGTGTTTATTGTATCAGACTTTTGATTCAACTAAAACTGGTAAACCAAATGGTGCCCACATACAGCAGTTCTACCAACCTCCATTTTTTTTTACTGAATTCATCATCCAAAATTACGTCATTTTGGCATCCAGTTGCAAAACTTTCACATAAGTTAATGGTTATACATGAATAGACCAATTAAATAGGAAAGATACAACATGCTCTCCCTATATATATGTTGGCTGGATGCAGGACCAAAACCTAAATGATTGTGTAGCTCTCCCAACGACCAAAATGAAAATCTAAGACAGTGGTAAAGGCCCATGGAGCCCCGTCTACCACCTCTCAGAAAAAAGGGGTGAAACAAATTGAAAAAGTCAATCCTAAGACATAATAATTGAGGTAAAATTATACACATTTGCAAACCAAATAAATATCACAGATGGGAGGGAGAAATCATGCAAAGAAAATACATGGAGTGTAGAGTTTGCCATAACCCGCACCAAAACTGTGACCTTTGTTGCCGCAAACTGCAACACGGTCGTTTCTGGGAGTGTCAAATGCCGTTTGGTTTAATAAGCATCCAAACTGGGTAACACGCATGTCTCTTAGCCTCATCTCATGGATGCATTCGACTTTATCAGATAGTGAGATCTTTAAATGCCTCTACTTTCCCGTTTGATGTGATGTGGTTACTACTCTCACTTTCTGAGTTCTTACGTAACTGGTTGAAGGCTGAGTTGGGAGAGGCAGAGCTGTGCCTTCCCTCAAAGTACGTAGAATATGGAAAGTAATCCACACATCGCACCTTCCATCCTGCAAGAGTACATAGAATTAATCTCCGATGCTTTATTGCACTATTACAAATATGGACAAGAAAATGGAATTAAATGTAAACCGAGAACACTAAATGTGAGTAGAAAAATATTAAAATAACTAAATGTTTTAGCGAACAATTCTCATCTCCTTTAGTCCCTTTTTTCCTTAAAAATAGGAAATCGTGTCTGCTTCAAAGCAAGTAGTAATTTTAATCTTTCAGCGCAGGAAAAGGAAGTCGAAACACTTTATTTGTGGAAATAATAAGTATCATCTGCAGAAAATATCACGTGCTAAAATTACCATACGCACTTCCCCTCACGTCCAAGCCAACCAACAGAAAAATTAGCCAGGCAACATAAAAATCCAAGTTATACTTACTCAATGCAGCATCCTGATCAGCAAGAACTGTTCCAAGAAGATTGTGAACCGCAATACAGTCTTTAAGTTTCCATTCCCTGATTGGTCCAAGTGCTCCATTTCTAGCATAAGATATGTATTGAAAGACTCAGTAATACCATTACTAAGATTTGACAGCTAAAATGAATCTAGAAAATAAATAAAGAGATTAATTTCATAAATCACACACAGAAACAAACATGAACATTGACACGTCCGAGTCCATAAATTATAGGACAAGATACATACATAAGCAACTATTCAGGCACAATAATTTAAAAGAAAAAAAGTCACTTTTTTAAAAATCTTCATTTTAAAGACTTCTAGTATTGTTTTGTTGGTAATCTGCTACACTTGACCTGAGATCCAGTATGTATTTCACTTGGGCATCTTGACCCTTGTTTCCATCTCTGGAATAAAGAAAACGACTTGACCACCACCTTTTAAAAATTAAAATTAGAAACAAGACAGGGGACTGTCTTTACACAGAAATACCGTTTGGCAATTCGGGAAGAAACCCATCCATCTTCATCCACAAAAAACAGGATGGTTGTATGTCCCCCACTCACAATCTCAACTCTCCGAGTGGGTGTCCTCAACCCTTACTATTTTTTCCCATCTTCTCACCATGCCATGGATTACTCTCATAAGCAACCGCCTCACACCAAAAAACAAACAGTGGAGGGGTGAGATGATGAATTCCAACAAGCTTTCTCAAATCAAAGTATGTGCAGTATGTGATCTATATAAGAAAATGATATCTTAACCCAATACACGACCAGCATATGCATGTGTCAGAAACACATTAGTTTGGCCCAGCCTCATGGGGTTTCTCTTCTTAAAAGGAAATAATGTTTTAAACAAGTTTCATTAAAATTCTTAAATAAATAAAGGCATAAATATGATTATGGTTCTTGATAAATTTCCAAATTTTGCTTTTGGTCTCTAATAAAAAAATGTAACCTTTCTGTTCCTAATGAATTGTATATTTGTTTAGATAAAACTTTGAACAGTAAAATAAAACGATTTAGACAATTACTTTTAAACTATATTATGGACAAAAAAGTTAAAAAAATATATTAGGAACCAAAAACAAAATTTGAATTTAATAGGAAAATAAACAACTATTTTATTTATTTTAAAAAAAAGGAAAAAGGGAACTCAAAAAGACAAGGTCAAGGAGGTTTTGGAAAAAAATTGAAAAAAAACTAACTTCTCTTCACTCTTTGTTCTCCAACTCTATCTGTCTCTCCTATTTCTAAAATTCTTATTTTTTTACTTTAACTTCAAAAAGAATGTGTTGAATGAGCATGAGAGCATCACTTAAAATGTTGTAAAGCATTACCTGGGCACAGTGTTATTTGTTGACTCTTCAATGAACTTTACAGCCTCAGATTTTCTGTTTGAATCTAAAATGTGCAAGACTTCTACAAAAGCTGCTCTATGCATCAAAGAATCTGCAAACAGAAACAAAATTAAGAAACTTTCCTAAAGAAACTTGAAAGATATGCATTGCATGTTGACGATAAAGTTCACTATGACCTTTGTGTTTTTCAAGGACAGAGTTGTTTGCCTCAAACAGGGATTTCTCATGCACCTGGCTGCAAAAAAGAAAGCAGATAAAATTAAAATCAGATTATAATCATAAAATGAATAAAAGAATTGTAGATACGAATCCCCAAGAAAACAAAAGGAGGAAAAATTCTGAATTAAGAACCTAATATTTGGGCGCTCAGCCTCTAAGACGCTCCAAATCAGTTTCTCACTATCAGTTGCAGGAGCATTCATGGATCCCACTTTATGGAAGAATTTAATCTGCAACATATGGACCCGAATAAATCCAAGTAGAAAGAGGTTTTCCCCCCTTGTGTGTGTTTGATGGAGAAAAGAACAAAGGGGAAAATGAGAAAAATGAAATAAAAAAACATACTAGGAGAAGCCGGTACCAAATCCTATGGTACACTTTTCTTGCAATTATGTGCCATGCAATTCTTGATAAAGACAAGGATTTAAAGTAAAGCAATTATCAATACAGTTTTTTTATTACTATCATTATTATTATTCCTACTACTGTTATATAAAAAAAATAGCTTAGTGGGCGATTATTATGAGATTAAATTGTATTATCAATTTTAGTTTAATATGAAAATATTACAAGAGTAAATTTTTAGAGACACCATACCAAGCAACGATGAGAATCAGGGTGTTCAGAGTCCAATCTCAGTAACTGCTTCACAGCCTACAATCCCACGGAGAAAGAAGTGTAATTACTTAAATATGAAGCAAATGATGCTAGATAAATTAAGTTACTGGGCTCCTCCTACCTGAAAAGCAAGCAAAGTCTTTTGTTTCCTTGTATATAATTCAAAAGAGAGCAAGTGTGTCTCCAATGAATCAGGGGAATTCTTCTGCAGCAACTTCAAGTATTTAGTAGCTTCTGACAGTGGATCTTCAACCTACATAGGGAAAACACAAGGTGAATTTCTAAAATGAATATGTAAAGAAACATTATGACGTTGAAATTAGCATGTTTAATCCTGACACTATTATGCTTTATTTATACAAATTTTAAATTTTTTTAAACTTGTAATGCACATGCGTTTTTTAACATCAAAAGTATGCACTGTAGCCTTTTAACTTGTCAAAGTCCATATAATTTTTTATTTTTACAATAAATTTTATTTTTAAAAAATACGAAGGACCACCAACAAATGTTATTCAGATTTATATAATGAAACAAAACCCTATATAACCATCCACACTATGCTAGTACGTTTCCAACTCCGTCCTCCTGAATCCTGATTAGAACAGTAGAAAAAAACTATTTGTATTATGTATTTCTAAAACCCTTTCATTTTTTATAGCATACAGTGATGATTAGATGTGTTTACGGTTTTCCTTCAAAGACCCAAAATGCAAATATGCAAAGTGACAATCACCCGAGGGGTAGAGCCTGTACCTACTCATCTACATGATCTTATGCAGAAAAAATTTATTCTGAGCACTAAATGAAATTTTAGAACAGCGAAATGAGAATCTAAGATATAATCTTAATATACTCAACATTACTCAGATATAATTAGATATTTTCATGTATTCTAATAGACATTGAATGCATTAAATTTGAACCTGCAGCAACTTCTCCCCATTTGGATCAGGATCAACAGGTTTTACATGCCGTTTCCCAGACTTCGATACCCCACTTGAACTTAACTCTTCATTCTTTTCTTCTGCCTCCTAATAAAAAATGTAAACAACAGGATCAGTACCTTTCCCACAGGCAGGTCAATAGAAACTATAGAAATCGACTACAATACTTTTTTGGCTCTTGCTTCTGCCTTTCTCTGTTTTTGCCTCATTTTCTTCTTCTGAGAAGGAAGCAACTTTGACATATTATCATCTTCCTCTGCTGTAGACTTTGGGGGAGAATCATACAACTTAATATAGCATCTGCAACTCAAAGTGTTACGTTTATGAGATCATAAAACATTCAGAACTCAGAAGTAGATTGCTTTACTGGTATTAAATAAGGCAGAACAGACAACAGTCCTTGAGGATCTTTAGGGTATAAAACCAAAAATTAACACCAAACTACGTAAAAAAAAACTCTTGCTCTTGCATGTAACAATGAAGAAACTTTAAAAAAAAATCACACATGTTTAGTTTCCCATATGCATATGCATTGGACCTCCACTTTTAACTCCGATGATAATCCAGTTAATCAAATCACCAGACAATATTAACAGATATAACTCATTCAGCATAGCACAATGCCAACAAAAGACAACAAGCTATTCACCTGATAGCCCCAGCTGCTGCTTTGTGAAAATATGAATGTGAATGCAATTGGTCTTGAAATTTCAGCATTTCCACATAAGTCCGCAAAGTCATTTTCCGTAAGCAGTAAGAATGAAAATCAAATTGGTCCTCCGTGATATCAGCATAATGCTTCTCCACTGCTAAATATTTTTTTAGTGCCCGTCCAAGATCACCCTGGCGAAAATAACTTTCGCCCGAGGCAAGCTCATACCTTCCAAAGGTAGATGTGACACATTAAGTAATTAAAACACAGTACTCATTAAACAGTGCATAATATTAAAATATCATGATATACCAACCACATGCACTGCATATCATGAAGGTTATTGTGTTGATCCCCATCCTTTGTGAACAATACAGCAGTTTTTTCGGCCAAAGACACCTTTGTATCAAAGGAACAGATATGAATAAAGCAGATCAGAAAATGAAAAATGGAAAATCACAATGCCTGTGTAGTTAACATCCAAATATAACCAAAAGATAGACAAAAACCTGATCAGCCTGCAACATCCGCTTAACACACTCACTATTAACATAACGATCAGCAAGATCCATACACCTAGCTTCATCTGCAAATGCAGCAGCAGCAACCAAATCACCAGCATGCTTCAGTATACGACTCTGTTTCACAAATAGAAACAACAATCTTTCAATTTGGTATATATTGAATTATGTATCATAATTTGTATACAATCATACAATTTTGAGAACTAAATATCACTTCAAATATATCACATAGAAGATATAGAGTTCGATATAATATTTTAACTATTGAAGTAAAACTGTATTAGTTTTTACTCCAATATGAATCTTGAAATAGATAAAATAAAACATCTTAACCATAAGTGTGCACACGCGCGCTTGTAAAGCCTATATTTTAGAGAATGCAAACAGGTCAATGAAATAACCAAATAGTGAATGCATTGAATGAGTGAGTGACAAATAAGGCAGTGGAATAGTCAAATAGATAAGTTAAGAAATGCTCCTTTAATTCCTTTTCATCTAACAATTTAAGATACGATTTTTTTAATTTTTTCACAAAAATTGGTAAAATTAAAATTAAAATAGCAACTCATTAAATCATGTGATTTATATTGGATATAAAATGGAACAAATTCATTCAATTATCATAAGAAAAAAAGTCATTTAATATTCATCTTAACGTTCAAATCAAACACGTACCAGAATTGTGTGAAAGGGATAGGATTTGAATTGTGAAGGGTTTATCATATAACAAAAGGACTAGAAAGAAATGAGAAGAGTTTATAACTCCAACAAACCTTGACAGAATATAGATCAATGACTGTGGGTGTATGTTCTATAGCTTCATCAATTTTAGAAAGAGCAATTTCAAATTGACCCCGTCTGTCATAATGCTGCACAAGTACAAATTTTCTTAGTAAAAAGGTGATAATTAATCTAAAAATCAAATAATAGACACCAACCTGAGCCAATAAAAACAAAGTCCACATAAGAGTTGAAGGGGGTTCTTTGTCCGTCCTGTGAAAGAGAAACATTGGTTAGCCATAAAACACAAGAAAGGAATTCAAAAGTACCAATTATAAGGGCATTCGTCATATCATGGCCTTGTGGATAAGGGATGTTGGTTTCATTTTGGTTATTTACTTATGGTTGTTGCAAGGAAATTTTAAGTGAATGTGTTTGTCTTGAAGTTCTCCTCTTCAAGCAAGAGCTAACCAAGAAAAAATTCCTAACATAGGCACTGTATAAACATTTTACTTCATTCATGTGTTACACACAAAAGTAAACAAATATTTTACCCTCCAGGATATTGGCCTGACATCCTAATTGACTGCTCTAACTCAAGAATAAGTTGTTCCAAAATATCTGCCTGTACAAAGTTTAAGGAAAAGGAAACAATCAAAATCCACAAAACCAGTAATCTCCAGGCTCAAATGAATGGCAGAAAAAAATAAGCATACGAAATCTGAAACACTCAATAGTATAAATATATGTGACAAGACTAACCTTCCCAGGGTGATTGTACAAAGATGATAGATCAGAGAATAGAGAGGGAACTCCCTAGAAACAACATCAAAAGAAATCCAATCAATTTTGGAACAACTGAGCTAGACATAATACAATATGAAAGGGAATTTTGTAAACCTTGGTTAGGAGAGGCCTAATATAATTGTCTGCTGCTTCTCGAAATTTGTCACCTTGTAGAAAATCTAGAGGTATTCTCTGGCAAATAAAAAGTTTAAAAAGAATGTACTTCATTAAATAAACAATAACACTCATGTTGCTAAGAAATATACAAGTGGAGTAACAAAACAAGGATTCCTTCATTGGCATATATCTTCCTGAATTGTTATACAAGAGAGAGAGAAACTAAAAACCCTATGGTCACACACTTATTATGCTAATAGATATTAAATCCAAGTTTTCTCAGTATTTACCATAAAGCAAGAAAATTTGAAAATCCCATCTCGTAATAAATTAAATAGCAATGGAGCAATATTTGAATGGCTAAACCCATTTCCAGAGAAAGGATGTAATGAATATATCACAACTCATTGTGATACAAAGACACACACACATATATATATAACATGGCAGAAATATTAGCTAAGTGATAACTGTAATACATGATGGTAGATGTTAAATAGCAGGTAAAAACATCTGCAATAATAATACAAAGGATTACCTTAACAGCGGAAGACCACTTGTATTGTTGTACAATTGCTTTGTACAATGAATCTAACTGGTCTATTTGATCAGGCGAGTACTGCCCATCTTCTAAATAAAGTCCAACACACTTTTGGAGTCCTTCATAGTATCTGAATAAACGTGAATCATGAACTAAACTTCAGTTACAACAAGCATAAATAAACAAAATGAGCAGTATAATATACACAAATACAGAGTAGACAACTGTAAATAACACATCAAACCGAATAGAACCAAATTCTGCAACTGAAACAAAATCATCCCTAGTCAATTTACCGAACAGTAATAAAAAAGATTTTAATTCCCATTAAAACTAGAACAAGACATGCACTGCTTATCATATACAAAAAATACAGTGTAGTAGATAATGCATCAAACCGAATAGGACCAAGTTTAAAAGAAAAGCAAAATTTAAAACTATTCTGCAACTGAATTAAAATCATCCCCCTCGTGCATTTACACCAATGGCTAGTAAAAAAGATAATTTCTCTTAAAATTAGGACAAGACATGCACCGCTTATCCTAATCTAATTTCACATAGAACCCGCCTTAAGAAGGTAAACAACAGTTTCCAGTACCAAACTGAGGCACATAAAAAAATGAGAAGTGAAAAAGAAAAAAAAAAAGCAAGTATAACTACGAAGTTTAAGAAGTTAGATAAGTTAGAATTAGTGAATCTCTTATAGTATACCATAAGTTGTAAAAAAATCAACTGATACACTCAAACCTAAAATATATGTTGCAACAAAGATCACCTATAATTATCAGGATTCATGGAAAGTAATGCCCGGTACAAAGCTTCGCCTTCTTCTAAGCGACCAAGCTTTACTAAAAGTGACACCTCCTGTTCTTTGTATGCAAGCTTATCAACCTAGGAAGACATAATCAAAAGCAAGTTAGAACTCATATAGTAGTTACATTTATCAAATTACCCAAGTTAATAAAACTAAAACATACATACAATTTTAAATTCTTTTTTGTGCAACTCCTCAAGTGCTCTCTCGAGAAACCCACATTCATCTAACAACGAGATCTGGGCAATAGTATTTGGTGCAGAGAAACACCACAGGGAAAAATAATGTCAGTAGTCAAACCATATAAAGATTTCCTATTCTTGAACATTCAACCATAGAATTGACAGCCAAAAAATTCATATTCAATACAATGTCATTTGACTATGATCATATCAAAATCTTTAATTTTAGTATCAAAGTAACAAAAAAATTCATCGAACTTATGAAGCCGTAGTGAATACCAGCCATCATTAGCATATAAAAAGGCATCACATACAGCCAAAATACACTTCAATTACACGGTCCGATGATTATCTAATTGACAGAAGCTTCCGGGTATAATGAACACAACCGAGGAAACAACCTTGGAATTCACAATGCTTGGCATAAGTCACCAATACCAAGACTTGTACCAGATATGTTGGATTCAATTTTAAATAGGCCAGGTTTTGGACCAAGGGTTGACCCAATCAGGAAGCCCGTTCATTATATTGCCAATCTGACAATCCAGTAAGACAACATGGCAAAAATTCATAAATCCAGATAACTGAATTTGACAGAGAAAAGGTCAATGTGTCCAAACAGTCCTTCAATAGAGGCTTCAAAGTCACAAGATTCTCTCATACAGTTTTCAAGTAAATATTAGCAGTTTCGTTTAAAAGTTTGATATCTAAAAGATAAATAAAAAAAGTAGCAAATTGAAATTCTCATGCATACAAAATGCTAATTATGGTAAAAAAAATACATCAAGCACTTAATGTCTAAATAGTAATTGTGCATAAAAAAAGAAACAACTGAAACCTTGTACAAAAGCATTTCCCCATGCTCACACCCTTCATTTTCTGGAGGATAATCCTCTTCCAAAGTCCCTTCATACGCTTCCAAAATCTCAACTGCTTTGGATGCACTGGCACACATTCAAAAAGATCAATATTACAAACAACCATACGAACAAAATTATGATATTTCTATAATAGCAAATCTCAATAGCCATCTATAAAACCTAAATATTACTTCAAAAAACTCATACCACAGAGACACACAACTGCCAATTACAAATAAAAAATGGGGGAAAAGAAAGTAAAATAGGGATAAAATTATAAATTGCATGCATTGATTATTTATATCAAGAACATAAACCTGCAAAAGAAGCTTGTGAAAAAAATAGATTTGAGGCCAATGACTATCACCATTTCGGAAAAAAAAAATTCAATTCAAATCCAAATCATACTTGGAGTTCAAATGATGGGCTACAGAAAATCCAATCCAATTCATGCGATGATTTGGCTTCAAAGTCAAAAGTTGTTGTCTTGTCTCAACAAAGCCTGTTAAATCTCGCATTTGTGCCTGTGAGTGAAGTGTAAAAAACATCATAATCAAATCATAAAAAAATCACTGGAGATATATTCACATGCAGATATATTTAATGAAAAGTATTAAATCCACAGCAAAATAGTACAGCAGAGAAACATTTATCTACTGTAGTTCATGGCAAGGGAAATATGATACTGAATCAAACTTGAATAAACTTATATTTACAACAACACAGAATGTTGCCAATAGAAGTATTGGAATGTTACAACACCTTCCATGTCAATTTTAACACGGAAAATTAACATTTTGTTACTCATCTTTTAACAGTGTATTTATTGTCAAGTTACCTTCCTTCCCCAGATGGTCATGGTATCCTTGACCAAGGAACCACAACACCACATAGACAGACCAAGACAAGTAATTTTTCCACTTTAATTTTGCATTTGTAATGATAGGGAAAACAGAACCTATGAAGGCCACTTCAAGGGCACGAAACACTATTTTAGGGAGTGGCGTGCCCAACGCCTTCAAGTAGGTCAAAACTGAGAACCAAGGGCAGAAATGTGCCCATATGTAGCCGATGAAGTTACTAGAGGTGGTCAGATGAGAGTCTGACAAGCTGTACACCCCACAGAGCATCAGAAATATTGGTGTGTGACACAGTGTACCTAAGTATTAGGTCTTGCAACGTCTTGAGTTGAATTGAACTCCCTGAGGTGCAGCTAACCTTAGGTTCATAAAAGGCGGCAAATGGCAGACATAGATGGCGGACAGTGGCAAACAGTGATGTACTGGCAACAACAGAATGTAGAGCGAGATCTTACTCACTCTGATAGAAACTTGAACTTAAATCAAAACTCAATGAGTATTGCCTCAGCTAATGTATTTTATGTGTGTGTATGTATGCATGTGTGTGTGTGAAAAAGGTAAGGACAAGAACAATCAAAGGAAAAAGGCTACAGTCTATGACCCTTAACCCATAAGCTAGATACAACCAAAAAGCAACCTTGTCAAAGTTGTAGAACAAACAAATAATAAACTATTCTAACAGAAACAACAAATTATCATTTTGACGGTCTCATTCACAAATTTCAAAGTCGGGACTGTAAGTTGAAAAAGTTGAGACAACTTAGTAGCTACAATAAAAAACTAATCCAACCATAGATAATTTCAAAAATTTACAAATGGGAGTGATCTCTAGGAAATGAAAACAGATAGCAAAAGAAAATGCTTCCACTTGTTTAACAGACTAATATTATGATTTTCAAACTTAAGCACACGCCACCATAAAGACTTACATCCAAATTAAATTTATTGATATGTAGAGAAGCAAAATAAAGGCAAATGGATTTAAGATGCTACCTGTAGGAGTGATAGGTCACGAAGAATTTCAATATTGTCAGGATCTATTTTCAGTGCATTTCGATAGCACTTGATCGCCTCCCTGTATTCTCTGTCTGATCGATAAAGGAGACCATAAACATGCCAGCAAACATGACTTTTAAGATCATTCTGTACCAAAACAAAAATCAGAGCTGGATCATCCGACAAACAGATATGTAAGATAGAATAGATAAATGAAGTAAAATCAAAGACAACAAACAAACCTTTAATCCTTGACGAACAAGTTCATATGCTTCGGACTTACGATCCATGCAATTTAGTGTCAAACCCTTCATCGATAAAGTTTCTATCATCAAGAAACAGAAACGGACACATAAATAAAATTATGACCAAAGAAGCAAAACATGCCGCAAATAAGAAATAATAGATAGAAAGGGGAATGGAAGCTAAAATTGCATGACTTAAATAGTTAAGGGGGTAGATAAAATGACCCCTGATAAAAAAATTAAAGCTCAGAAAATAACCACAAAAAAGTATACCTCCATGGTCTGGAAATTTTTTCAGAATGGTATCAGCAGCTTTGAGGCCCTTTTTATACTGTTTGGTTTCATATGATTTCTGCAGAAAGAAGAACAGTGACACGTAACCTTCACATCAAATTTACCCACCATCTCAAAAACAATATTATTTCACTTGGATAAATATCTTAATGATAATATAACCAATTTTTAGTTACAAGAGCTCGCAAACGACAAATGTTTTTTTTTTCCGTAGAGGAAAACCAATTACAAAGAACAAGAACAATGCCAAACATATTCAAAGCATGGGAATCAACTTCAACTACGGCGTCCTTTTTCAATTTAACTCCTTAAAGATGCAACAACATTGTTCCAAATTTTACTGTATTTATTATTCACAGCATGGCCTAGTCAAGTAGCTTGCAGCACGCATACATGGACGCCAATATTTTACAAACAATCTATCATTGTTCTCCATGGCTGTAGAATCCCATGCAGCGGACCATGCAACATTCTCTTTGATAAAAAAAACAACCATATTAAGTCATTTTAACATCAGTTCGAACTTCCAAAATCCTATGTGAGGGAGATGGAGAAAAACAGAGAAACCAAAAAACTCACACCCTGGAGTGCCGAATTTCCAACCAACCAACCACTAATCCCGCGAAAACCCGATACACCAGTGAGTACTTCCAAATTACAACAATTACAAAACAAAAACACAATTTAACTGAATATCCCAATTTCCCTTCCCTTAAACTTCTCTCCCAGATTTGCAGCACCTAAAGACACTACTTCCTATATAAAACAAAGAGCACAGTGAAGCCAGGCAACAAGCTCAAAGTCCAAAGCACGAAACGACCAATTCCAAAAGACATCACAAAATATACGAAGGAAATTCAAGCGAAGATCCCTAATATCGTTCTGGTAGATTCCTGGAGATTGTAAATGAGCGAATATAGCGTGATAACAGAATCTAGGGTTTTACGATGTGAAAGACACACAGTGAGTGAAGCTGCGCGGAGTTTCTATGAGCAAGCAGAAAAAGTAAGCGAGAATGGAGTGCGAATCGAGACTTACGACGATAAGCTTGAAGAGGTTGGCCTCCTTGGAAGGCAGAGAAGCGCCCATTGTTTGTTGCAGAGTGTGTTGCCGAGAGAGAGAGAGAGAGAGAGAGAGATTCGATGGAATTGGGAATAGAATGAAAATAAATGATAGGGTCACGAGAGAATAGAGAGAGAGAGAATGGTGGCGTTTTGTGAGCTGCAAAGCAAAGAGCAACCCTACTGTGAACACCAACGAAGCAACCAAACTCTTAGATGTGTGTGCGCTCACTTTCTCGCCTTATACCATGAAATTACCATTTACTTTCCTCAATATCTAATTACCAAAATTACTAATTTTTTTTTATCTCTATCAATTTATTCCAATCAACATTATAATATTATTAGAATTTATTTAAATGATTATTTGGAATTATAGGATACTAATATATAATTTCACATACAAGGTGGTTTAATTTAGGAAAGATTTGTTAGACTTATCGAGGAACTTGTTATTTGATCGTTATCGAATCATCCATAATATATAGTCTCACACGAGTTGGTAGCCTTTGTGTGAGAGAATTGCGTTGGAGATCATACATCAACTAGAATAAGGCATTTCATAATATATAAGTACGTGCAAATCTCATCTTATGAATCGATTTCATGAGATTGAGTTAGGTTTAAAATTCACTTCTTAATAATATTTATTTATTTCAAATTAGTTTTATGTGTAATTTTAAAATATTTATTAAGAATTTTTTTTGTAATAAATTATAATTAAAATTTCAATATAAAAAGTTTTGGGTGTATTTGGATAGGACGATGGGCTCAACAATAAGGATGAGAAACATTTTTAACAAATGATATGCATGGACACGGATACCAATGGGGCTGGACCAACTAGGATAGGAATTATTCATTATAGGTTAGGAATCTCTTACAAAAATAGCTGTGCGTATGCATCAGTGTTCTCTAATTTAAAATTATTTTTGAAATAAAAGAATATATGATTTTAAAAAAAATTGTATTATAAAATATTGATGAGAAAAAAAAAATTACTCTGCAAATTATAAATTTAAAGAATTTTTTGACTTTCCATTTTAACAGTTTTTATCAATTTTAATAAACAGTGGTGAGTGGATTCTTTACATGTTTTCTTTTCTTCCTATATGTAATTTTATGCTTTCTCTTATTTGTTTCTATACTCTTTTATAATATTTTATACTTTTGTCTGTTTATGCATGTTATATTCATATAACATTGTTATTTTATAAAGTTGTTCACTTAAATTAGAGATTCATAATAATAAAACCCTAAAATTGTTTGTTATTTTCAGTCATGTTTGAGTATCCTAAAATTAAATATTGATTGTGTATATATTAAGAAGTGAACTTAAACCTAACTCAATCTCATAAAATTGATCCGTTTATAAAATGAGGTTTGTACTCACTTATATACTATAAAGTGTCTCAATTTATAGTCGATATGAAATCTCCAACAGTATACAGTGATTTCTCATAATACCAATAGTAAATGTGACTAAAAATGCACTTTAATTTACACAATTTAAGTAATAATTCAGTATACATTTCACCTTGAAAATAAAAGTATATATAATACTTATGACTTTTTTAAATGTATAAATTCATAAATCATTACTTTAAAAACATCATTACAATTTTAATTTTTTTATCAACATGAAAAAAAGTCTTTTAAATTTTTAATTGAACATACCCCTTTAAGTATTTTTTTTTAACTGTAGATACACTAGCCCAATTAAATTTGGAGGTCTGGTATGGGCTTCTTTTGATTTCATGTAAGTATATTTTTTTTGGGCAAATGCTCCCTGCACCCAACACTTTTGAACTTGCACAGACATAATTTCAAAATTTCCAAAAATACCCTTTATTCCGGAATTGAAAATAATGCATTCTGGAAAAATAGATCCAGAGATTTTTGTATTTTGGATATAAAAATCCGAAAAAAAAAACTCAAAATCCCATTTTGGATAAAAAATCCAAAATTTAAAAATAATACATTTTGGAAAAATTTATCCGGAAGATATTATTGTGTTTTGGAAAAGAAAGTCCGGAATGTAATTTAATATGTACCTATTTTTTTAAGGATATTTTCGTTTTTTTCCTATGATATGGTGCAGGAAGCAATTGCCTGTGTGTTAATAGCACATCAGACCCTTCTTTTGGGCCGAAAAGTCCACCGCTAATGGACCCGAACTGAGATCCAACAAGCCGATGCAATGCAAAGCTATGCTTTTAAAAAAGGGTTAATTCTTCCTGCACTAGATCAATTGTTACCTGCACCCATATTGTTTTTAAAACTCGAAATTACCCTTGTCACATTTTCTGGATTTTCGCATCCAAAATGAAAAAAAAAAAAACTTTTTGGCTCTTAGTGTCCGGAAGACATTCTTTTACTGCGGATGTTATATCTGGAAGACACATCTTAATTTCAAATTTACATATCCAAGACTGACTTATTTGTGTTATGGATATAGATATCCATAAAATTAAAGATAAAATAGATATTTTTAGTAAGTATTGAGTGGATGTCATAACTGATTTGGTGTAGGGAACTTTAGCCTAACACACATTCTTCGTATTTGGTTTATGTATATACATTAAATGAATTTGGTTTATGTATATACATTAAATGAAAAGTATTTCATTTAAAAGGTTAAAATAGTAAATTTAGTATTTAGTATTTTTATATTTTTTGGTAATTGATATGTCCCATCTAAATAAAAAAATACAATTTAGTAAATTCAAATTGTTTTACACAAACAAAATATTAAAAAATGAAAGAATTTAAAGTAAAATTATTTTAAATTCAATATATTTAAGTTTTGTAGAAATTGAATTTTTTTTATCCAAACAAATTCTTAACTTCTCGGATGCATAGTCTTATATATATTTAGTGTCTTTTTGAAACACCATATTATAGAGGGAGATTCATGCACAAGAGTGATAAACATGCATACTTCGTAATGCTTTAAGTTGTCGCAAACATCATAAGATTTACAAATTCGTAACCTCAATCTTTCTTCTTCTTCTTTCTTATGTTACGTAAGTGTGTTTGTAATTGTCTCTACACACTACACATGTGGTGATCATGAGTGCTACCAAAACAAACATCATGCCACCTTTACACTTGTTTCAAGCTTTTGTCTCTCTTACGCATCTTCGTAAACATTAAATTTCACAATTCCTTGACTTCTCACACTTTATAAGAACAAGTAATATCAGTTAGGCAATATATATGTCCAAACCTAACATATATTCAAACAAGTATCTCATGATGCTGATTCACAGTTCATAATGGGTGTTAATTAATTTTATAAGTTGGTTGTGTAAAGTTAAACTAAATTTAAAATCAATTTTTTAATATGGTATCAAAATCTATTATAATGATAGTTTGTTTGATAATCTTGTCATTCACCATCGAGCTATTTTCTGACCACTCTATAAGTATATAGTCTCACACATGAATTTGATGGTTTCGATTGTGTAAAAAATCTCACATCAACTATAAATAAAGTCAGTTCATACTATATAGGTAAATGTAAATCTCATTTTACTAACAAGTTTTTTTAAAATTAAGTTAAACTTAAAATTAAATATTTATGTTTATGATTAAATAGTCTGATAAGATGCATGCTCACAGAAATTATAATTAGGTAGAATTAATTTTCAAGTTTTCTAAGGTGATATATATGTTTAAATGTTTTAATTATAAAAGTAATTAGTTTGTATTTAAACTTAACGTAATTTTTTTGTTTAATGCGCATAAAACTGTATTAACTGGAAATATAAAACCAACATATATTTATCTGAAAATCATAAAGGTGATTACAGAGAATCCAATATGAAACCAAACTCGTTAACAGTGATGAACATTGATATAAACTGTTGCAGTGTTGTTGACAAATTATTCTTCCAGCTGTATGTAACAGTGCAAGTTTGACATCTTTTTCCAGAATGCATGATTGTCTGTCTGAACATGAAGATTGTTGTGTTACTAAAATGTCTTATGTGTCCATTTATACTTTCTATAATTGGACTTTTCATGTTGAAACTCAAATAACTTATCTCCACTTACTCCATGCTATTACCTTCCATTCAATTTTTTTTATTATATGAGTTCATTTCATTTCACAATTATTTATTATTTTCGGACGGGATTAGAACTGAACAAACGATTGTTGGTCGGTTTATCACTCCTTCTTTTATTCTCAAAACAGCTTTGTAATCCTTTCTTTGTGTTTTTCATCCTCGTCCTCGTAAATTCCAAATTCAAATAGTACTTGTAAAAGACACTCAGTGCAATCAGATGATGATGTACCTTATTTTTTATGAAATCAATTATTATTTATATGATTATCATTAATCCTTTGTTATTGGACCGGATGGTTTTGAATCATGTTTACGAGTTTATTAACTAATGCTTACTGTTTAGCTTCGTTAATCTTCTGTTAAACATGATGAATTTAATCTCGTTAGTTGATCCTGACCGAGAACTCAAACATCCACCTATCGAACAGATCATTAATCTTCTATTAAGCCTAACAAAACTTAATTATATCAATCGACTGTAATTAAATAGTGAGACCTTCACATGTCGTACGGACCCGACCGATACACTTTCTAATTTTATTAAATGATAAAAACCACTAAAAAAAAATTTAAGAGTAGGAACATTTTGGTGCAGAAAAAGGAGGTGTGGTTGTGGAAACTTTAGTGGTTATGAGCTTGAAGAGTTGTCACCAATCATTATCAACTCAACTGCGTATAAAATATCATCACATTTTCTCTTTAATAGAAATGGGAAGGTTGAATAATTGATTAGGGCTTCTAGAAGCAGTGGAATAAGAATATCTCATTCCCATGAGAACAATGAAGTGGGGCACCATGTTCTTTAAAAGGGTGATGATGAGATGATAATAATACACATTAAGTCCTCTTCTTCACGTGCTCTTCTCATTTCCCAATATCCTCTTTTCCACGCTACATTGTTCATCTTTCATCACAACTCTTAACTAATTTCTGATATGATTGCTGCTGTTGGAATCTTACACAAACTTTACTTCTAGATAATGCATTGTGTGGCACTGTTAGCTCCTGAATTTGTGCATTATGTGTTCAACAGAAACTGATATTATTATGTTAAGTGAAGTTCTAGACCTTTTCTCCCAACAAATATTTGTTTTTATTTTATACTGTTTAAAAGATTTCTCATCAGATTTTTTTTGTTACACAATCCATCCATTTTGTCTTCATTACATGAAATTAGGTGAAAAATATTTGAAAAAAAATCTATTTGGTTAAAATTGCTAGACTAGCTTGCTGAATTACAATGATAAAAGTAACTCATAAATGTAAAAATAGATACATTTAAACATATTTATGTATCAAGTTTAATTGATTATTAAAATATATTTGGAGATGCTTATAATTTGATTCTCTTAATTATAAATAGTTCTTTTTTAACTACATTATGTAGTTTTAATTATTTTAAAAGGACATTTTTTTTCTTATCTTAGTTGATTAAGATAATACCGTTATACCTTCACTCTAGTTATTATTTGTTTTAGAATTTAAAATTTAGTCATGATTTTATTTTAAAAGAGTTTCACTAGAAAAATTATTAAATAAAAAATTATTTTAGAGACAATAAATAATTAGTCACTAAGTTTACTAAATTAAATGCTCTTAGATATTTAAAAAAAATCTAAAGTAATTTATATTATTAATAAATTGTTTTTAAATTGGTATCTAATTAGTTATCAAGTTATTAACTCTCAATATATTGGTAAATATATTGGTAACTAAAACCAAGTAGCTAATTAGATACTATTTTAAAAACTATTTATAAATAATATAAACTACTTTAGATACCAATAATTTTTTAGTCTAAAAAATAATATATAATTTACTCAATATAATGACTAATTATTTTTTTTGTCTCTAAAGTTGGTTTCTAATTAATTATTTTCTTGTAGTGGTTTCAAAGGATTAAGGGAGGAAGTTATATTTAAATTGCCCTTGACATCGACTCCTAAATGATGTGAAACTATTAAGCGTATTGAAACAAGTAACGAAAGTTTGACTTTGGAGCCAATTTTTCGTTTCCCGCGGATGGGGTCAGTGTTCCGACATCAAGTCTATTAAGATAACATTGCTAAGGTATATCATCACATTTGAGGTATTGTCCGTGTTGGAGATCCCACATCGACTAGAAATTAGAGTCTTTCATTGTATATAAGTGGGTGCAAACCTCAACTTTATGAGCCGGTTTTATGGGGTTGAGTTAGGCTTAAAGTCCACTTCGTAATATGGTATCAGAGCCATTTCGAGCCTATCCTAGTGAGTATTTGTTGGGCTTATCAGGCCACCCGCTATCAGGCTCCTATCGGACCACCCATAATATATAGTCCCACGCACGAGTTGGCAGTCTCGGCGTGAGGGGGTGTGTTGGAGATTCCACATCGACTAGAGATTAGAGTCTTTTATTGTATATAAGTGGGTGCAAACCTCAACTTTATGAGTCGGTTTTATGGGGTTGAGTTAGGCTTAAAGTCCACTTCGTAATAGTCCGCTTTGTAAAAGAAGTAACACATTCATGCCTCTAACCTGATATTGGATGATCACTTAATCCTAGATTCACATATGCTCTCATACCAAGTTCGATCATAAAAATTATCACACAAATAGAAAACTAGAAACTAAAGTATGTTAACTTAAACAAATCGTAATTAAAATATAAGATATTCAATACTCCTAAAAAATTAATATTTCAAAAATCATCTTTACCTCCACAAAGGTCTAGAATTCACATAATTTACACAGGTGTTTGTTGTCTCCACAAAGATTTAAGGAGTTACACACACGTTCTTAAACCCTATAAAAATTTAGGAACCACGTATATCTTTACACTATGTAAAGGTTTAAAGGACTAAAATGTCTTATAAAATATTCATGTTGAGTAAGATTTACAAGAAACTAACATTGATTCATTCTAACACATATTGATTCAGAAATCATAATTTGATGTGGTTAAGATAGTTCATTTCATTCACTCTACAAGTTTTGATGAAAAAACCTCCAATAAAATAAGAAAACAAATTTTGTATAAACTATTATGGTAGAGAACCAATATAGTAAATGTATAAAAGAGAGTTATGTTATAATTATAAGTATAATTTTTTATATTAGAGTTTCTACAAAAAAAAGTCATAATAATTCAAGATTTGATATCTTATTTTCTTTTTAAAAAAATATACAAAACTTTCTAATATAAAATTCTACAATTATTACAAAGATCAATTTAATTGAAATGAAGTGGGAAAATACTCGAGAAATACTCTCGTCTACCCTATAATTATTAAATCGACTTCCATTGAAACTACTAAAATTTAGTTTGATGAATATTTCCTTATTTTCAGTTTACCAAAAATATATATCAAATACACTACAACCTTTATCGATAAAAAAAATATTTTAGAATGAATAAATTTTAAAATAACAAGATAATTGTATTGCATATCCAAAATACACAAGTAAGTATTTATAATGAACCAACCTTTAAGACAATTACATTAACATAATACGATATTTTTTTCTTCATATCTATTCATTTCAAAATGATTTTATCTCTTTCTCATCTCTTCCAAATCCTCTTTTATATTACTGTTTTATAAAAAAAAAAAAAAATGTCATAACATAATACTTTTGTCGTCAATGATAGTTCCATGCATAAAAAAAATATTATATACTTTACTCTTGGTTTTTAGTAAGAAATTATCGAGGATGTCGAAGTGGATATACGTTAAAAAATCGTTGCTTTTAATAAATTATTGGAGTGTTTCAAATTTTATTTTATACTGAAATCAACTTTCAATTTTTATTAATATATATTAATATATTTTATATATTTTTAAATTCAATTAAAAAATATTTTTTTATTTTTTAATAACACTCATAAAGTGTCTTTTTCACCTAGAAAAAATCACCTACAAAAATGTATTACAAGAAAATTTCAAGGAGCTTTTTATATATATATATATATATATATATATATATATATATATATATATATATATATATATATATATATATATATAGAAAACAATACATGTAGGAGATTGCATATAAAATATTTTTCTACGAATTTTCAATAAATTAAAATATAATAGTACCGTTAAATTTATGACATAATTGGAAAAATAATAATAAAAATATAATTGCACAGTTCTTCGGAACATGCTTAAACATATAGGTACTTAATGATATGTTTGTGTAAATTTATTTAGAGAATATAAATTAAAAAATATATTTTTTATAAAGTGATACACGATAAGTTTTATAAATAAGTTAATTTTAACTTAACAAAAATTGTCTTCTTTCTCATAAATACTTACAGAAAAATTGAATAAAATATGCCATGATCATTTACAAGGTTGTATGAAATAACTATTTATTAATTAATGTCTATTACTTTGTTTTATTTTTTGTCACAAACAAGAGATAATATAAAATAAAATAAAATTATAGAATAGACTTTTTTTTTAATATGAATTAACCGGGACATGAGAGTTGACATTTTTTTTCCAGTAGTATTTGAGCAAAGGGGGAAGTTTGTGACCATACACATTATGCAATGTAAGTGCATCTTATCATCTTTTGAACCAGACTCAATGAATGCATTTTTTTTTTCTCTTTTATATAAACCCTAAACCCTAAACCAAAAATTAAGGTTACATTCAATCGTTAGGGTCAATCACTACATCTGTACTGTCCGTTTTGGATGTTAGTGCTCCGTCATGATTTTATCCATAAAAGACACTTCGATGAAATGAAAAGAGAAATAAATATACAAAATCGACTGCTGAGTTGTTGAGTAATGTAGTACTATATTAATCATACCGAAACAATTAATAAATAATATTTTTAATTATATAAGAAATTATAATACTATTTTTAACTTGAAAATTTAAATAAATAAATTATATTAATACTTTTTATGTATTGTTCATTTTTATTATAAAATTCAAATTAATGCTTGAATTCTTAAAATATATTATTTAATGGATTTTAAAAATATTAATCGTATGAATTAAAAATGAAAATATTATATTGAAATAAAAATAAAGATGAACGAAAATACAAAATACAGTTATTGTAGAGAGAGACGTGTTCTAGAAGATGAAGATATTGAGAGGTCTTTCTTTACGTGTTGAAAACATGTACTTTATGAAAGAGGAAGATTTAAAGCAACTATTTTCAGTCGGTTCTTCATGTATGTTGTCTTTATGTCTTTGTTTTTGGATTTATCATTACTACTTATTATGTGATTCACATGGATTATTATACCATTATAATTTATAATCACAAAAATAAAATAAATAAAATATAGAAAGAATTTTTTAACATGTAAAAAATACAATATGTTAAAAAAAATTATTAAATAACAATCAAAATTAGATAAAAAATAATTAATCACTATATTAATTAAATTAAATATCATTTTATAAACTAAAAAAATTATTTAATTTATATCTAAAATAATTTTTATTATTAATAAAAATTTATAAAATGGTGTTTAGATCGATACTTAAATTAGCTACCAAAATTTTAACTACTAATATTTTAGATTTTAAATTGGTTTAATTAATTTTTTAAAAACAAATTTAAAATCTAAAGTATTAATAGCTAAAACATTGGTAGCTAATGATTAGATGTTAATTTAAAAATAATTTTATAATTTTTTATTAATAATAGAAAATACTTTAGATACCAATATTTTTTTTAAGTCTCTAATTTAGTTTAATAGTAACTAATTATTATGATTTTTAAAATTATTTATAATTTGATGATTTTTTATCTCTAAAATTTGTAATTTGTAATTGATAATTGTAATTTATATTTATCATTTAAAAGGGATATAATATAAATTTTTTATTAAAATCCTAAAAAGACAAATAAAAAAACACTTTCAATCATCATCTAGAAATTTCTCATCCTTGTTTACAGAACTCGTTGAGATGGAATGTTTGAAAGGGATAATACCTAAAGAAAATAAAGTGCTCATGAGAGGAAGCCAAAGAGAACGAAAAACATGTTTGTTTAGAAAAAAGAGTTTCACTTTAGTACTTCTGTTTCTTTAGAACCCTTAAAATAAGAAAATGTGGGAAATGTGAAAAAACTATTTTAGAATTGTTTTTAAAGTATCTTTTATTTGTCTGTAATATTTTGACTATATGTCAAAATTTGTAAACGATAACAATAATAACCAAATATTCATGCTTCTATCTCTATATAAAAATACTATTATATAAAAATACTGTTATATAAAAATATAATTTTAAAAACAAGTTATAGAGTTTTATTTTTCATTTAATTAATAATTTTAATATAGATTAGTAGTAGATTTGAACTGGAATTCTTCTCCAAAGCTTTATAAAATCTCATAATTAATTTATAATAATTAAATTTATCTAAGATTTATACATTCATGTATTTGATGAAAAGATTAATTGTTGAACACCCCCATTAGTACTAGTTTTTAAGGAACCACTCCTTTTAGTTTCCAATAAATTATGTGGGCCATATATGTCTTGATAGCCATAACCGACCCTTTTTATCAACAATCCAATCCTACTACTACTTTTGCTTAAGAGGAATTTCATTTTATGAATTAAGTGTATTTCACACAATTCATTCATTTGGAAAAATAAATAATTGCACATTAAATTTAAAATATCTAGAACAACTTTGAGACCACATGATAAACACAATTCCTTTTTTTAATATATTTTAAAATTATATACATTGCAATTAGTGAAGTTATTTTACTCGATTTGTAGATAAAAATTTAATATATATATAAATTTAGATGAGTTGAAATTGAAAAGAATAAATAACAAGCAAAAAATAATAATTAATTACTCAACATCTTTTTTTTTTAATTTCTTTTTTTTTAAATTTTTTCTCTTCTTCCATTTCATTGGTAGTTTTGAGATTGGAAAATGTGATGTTCTTCATGTTAAGATTAGGGTTTCACTTCATAAAAGAATAATGGTTTTACTAAATAATAGAGTTGCGCTCGAAATCGAGTGAAGAGAGTGATTAAAAATAAAAAATATTTTATTTGATATGTGAGATTTGATGTGATCACCGAATGAGAGGGTGAGAATACGAAAGAGTTAGTTTGCATATAAAAGCTATTCATCAACATTAATTTAAAAAAATAATATTTTTTTAAAAATAATTTATGAAATGACAAAATATTTCATTATACTAATAAAATAAGTTATATCAGAAAAAAATAACTATCCTCTTTTTATATATAGGTATATATCGGTATAGATTTAAAAACATGAAAACAAAACTATTAAAATCTAACTATTTGTGTTTTCATATTGCGGTTGTAATTTGGTTCTAACTTAGAATGTGGAGATATTTAGAAAGATAAAGTAAAAGAAGGTATGATATCATTTTAATAACTAACTAAAAAGCAACAGCTATTGAGCTGGCCAACAGCCATGTACCAATTGGTGCCATTTGCATCATTCACCAAATTAAAATTTAAATTAAATTAAAAATGCATAGGATAGACCGTTCCTTCCTTTTCATAAATAAATAAATAAAATTTTAAAAAAAGAAGATAAAGTCATATTTCCAATTGTCGATAAAATAAATGAAATCCTTCTAGAAGAAGACCCTATTGCAATGTCACTCACATCTTACCCAAAAAACTATCACCACCCTATTTTCTTCTCTCTATATAAATACCAAACCCTCAACCTTCCATTCTCACAACACAACATAAACCCAAACCATAACACTATCCACTCCATAACTTCATCTCTCTCTCTCTCTCAAAATTTCAAATACCCTTTTTCTCTTTTCATCTCAAGATCCTTTCTTTCTGCGATTTCGGTATCTGGGTCTTCATTACTTCACTCACATACTGCAAAAATCATTCTTTTCGTTTTCTTTAATTTCTGTTACCATGGAGTTGATTTCGGGTCTACCAGAGGACGTAGCACGGGACTGTCTCATTCGGGTTTCGTACCAGCAGTTCCCCACGGTGGCGTCAGTGTGCAAGCTCTGGAAATCGGAGATTCTTTCGCCGGAGTTCCACCGGCAACGGCGTGGCACGAACCACGCGCAGAAGCTCATAGCGATGGTTCAGGCTCGCGACGAGCCGGGAGCTGGTTCGACCAAGCGAGTGACGAACCCGGTTTACCGTCTCAGCGTGTTGGAACCGGAAACGGGTCACTGGGCCGAGCTGCCACAGCCGCCGGAGTTTTCTTCCGGGTTGCCTATGTTCTGTCAGTTAGTGAGTGTCGGGTACGATCTTGTCGTGTTGGGCGGGTTGGACCCGAATTCGTGGAAAGCATCGAGTTCTGTGTTTGTGTACAATTTTTTGTCGGCGAATTGGCGGCGCGCCGCGGATATGCCGGGTGGGCCGCGCACGTTTTTCGCTTGCGCGTCGGATTCTAAAGGGACGGTTTTTGTCGCCGGAGGACACGACAACGAGAAGAACGCGCTGCGTTCGGCTCTGGCCTATGATGTTGCCTCGGACCGGTGGGTTTCGCTTCCCGACATGGCGGCGGAGCGCGACGAGTGCAAGGGCGTTTTCCGCCGCGGTAGGTTCGTCGTGGTCGGGGGCTACCCGACGGAGACGCAGGGAAGGTTCCGGAAGAGCGCGGAGGCGTTCGATCCTGCCACGTTGCGGTGGGGCGAAGTTAAAGAGGAGTTTCTGGATTGCGCCACGTGTCCGAGGACGTTAGTGGACGGTGGAGATGGCGAGACGGTGTTTTTGTGCAGTGGCGGGGAATTGATCTCGCTTCGAGGCGACACGTGGCAGAAGATGTCGACGGTGCCGGGAGAGATACGCAACGTGGCGTACGTTGGGGCGTTTGATAGGACGCTGGTGTTGATTGGATCCAGCGGCTACGGTCAAGTCCACGTGGCTTTTGCTTTTGATTTTGAGAGTTGCAATTGGAGGAAAGTGGCAAGCCTAGAGGGGTTCATGGGCCATGTTCAAACCGGCTGTGTTTTGGAGATTTAGAATTTCTTTTTCTTTTTTCTTTTTCCGTATAAATATTATACATTAAAAATTCACAACATAAACAAACATAGAACAGAGTGGTGATTTTGTAGAAATGTTTCACAGTGAAAAATCATTTTACTCATTCTATAAAGGTGGTGAAAAATATGTAAATATTTGTTTCAATGTCTGCAAATGGAAAGTAATTTCTACTGTATTTCCATTTCCATTACATGAAACATGAAAAGATGAAAAGAAGTGAGTTACAAAGACATTATGGGATCTATTTATTCTTAGTTCTAAACTAAGAGAATGATTATTTTCATTCTTTTTTTGACTTTTTTCGGAATAGTTTTTTTTTTATGAAATTTGTAAAAGGCATTTTGATTAAGTAAGATTTTGATATTTAATGTTATTAATATTAAATGATTATTTTGATTTTTAAGTAAAATTTTGATATTTAATGTTATTAATACTAAATATTAGTTTGCATTATATTTTTAAAAAGAAAAAATTGATTTTTAAGTAAGATTCGATATTTAATGTTATTAATATTAAATTATGACATATTTTAGAAAAATGTTTTATTAACACCTGTCACTAATACATCATTTGAGGGACATCAATTGACGCTGCAGGTGTGGATGTGACACTAACTCTATATTATAATATATGATCTGTAGTACACGCAAAACTGGTTACTCGTATGTTTGTAAGTGATTACTTATAATACGTTTATGGTCACCCACTTTTTCTAAAAAAAAATCAATTTTTTTTAATAAGAACATATTACATTTAGATGACTTAATATGTGTAATAACCCTACAAGAACTACCTAGTCACATGTTCCTCCACGTATACTGTTACACGCAAAATTGATTACCTGTGTGTCTGTAATATGATCAATCCACTCTTTATGAAAAAAAAATAATTTTTTTTAATATGAATAATATATTACATTGGTTAGATGACTTAATCGATGTAATATGGATCTAAAAAAAATATATTATTTTTTATTCTATTTTAAAGTTCGCGCGACTTATTTACGTGCAATCTCACTTTATCACGTCATTACCACGTCTGAAGCGTCAAATATGTGTCGTCAAATATGTATCATGTGCGGAGGATATATTGCGGAGGGTATCAACATATCTGACTCCATATTTTATTACTGAAATTTGAATCTATTATCCTTAATGTTTTCGATTGATAGAAGTTATGATTTGAAAGATAGAAGAGAGTGTATGTGTTTTAAAGAGTATTTGTGTAAGTGTGTGCGGGAGCATGATTAAATACAAAAGTAATGTATAAATTTGGAAAGTCTTTTATTCTTCTTTCTTCATTTTCTTCGTTTTCTTCATTTTCTTTGTTTGGGATAAGCCTGAATGCGAAGCAATGTTTAGAAAGCAACAAGTTTGAAGTTTGGTTTGATTAATTATTGGGATTCGATGTGACCCTTTCTTTATCCAAACTAACTTCAAATTCCTGCACTTGTCTAATTATGCTTCCATCTATTCATTCTATCTATCTACCTACCGTAAAACTTACGCATCTTTCTCAAATTATTATATCTTTCTTCCCTTTTTAAAACTATAATTACTTAATATTACATACTTTTTATTTAACCAAGGAAATACTTGTTTTTGGAAGACATTTACTTGTTTTGTTGAGATTCAGGATTTTTTGAAAAAAATACGAATTTTAGTATTTATTTACTACATATATATAACAAAATTTGATTTTTTACTTTAGCGTGAGAGTATTTTTTGTAGGTGAAATATTTTTCATTTCTTAGAAGCTGAATATCTAAATCTTGAAAGTAGACTACATGGAACCACCTTGAATTCTGATCAACCTCATCTTAGTTATAACCTATGAAGTTCGACATTCCTTTTAAATGATATGTTCGTGTCGAATATACATATCGGATATCGACACTTGTATGACACTCGTAAGACATGTATCATTGAAGTATCTAATTCAAAAAATATTTGTTAGATTTTTGACAATTTTAGCACGGGTCCAACAAAATTTTTAAAAAGAAAAATACATTAATTTTATAAAAACTTTAACTTATTGTATAAAATTTTATTATGATTATAAAAATAAATAACAAATTCTTTTGAACCAGTAATGAGAAAAGAACTAAAACACACTTAATGCACATAAATCTTTATTGTTAATTTATATAATTCATAATTACATAATATATAAATTCGTGTTCACATTTCTTATATTTTAAAGATTATACGTATTTTTTATTTGTGTTCATATCGTATCAATATCCGTGTTTGTCTTAACACAGATTATAACATTCAAATTTTATCAATGAGAAAAATTGGTGGGCACAAAACTAATATGAGGAAAAACGTATTATCAAAAGCAATTAAATGGCAGGAAAGTAAGTGGGAGTTCTAGAAAATGAAAGCAAATAAATGACTAAAAATTAAATTAGCAGCGGGAAGTACAAGCATGAATTAAATGAAAACAATGAATAAGTAGCAAGTAAATGAAAGTAGCTAAATGACACGTTAAGAACAGTGCATGAATTTAAGCAAATGAAAACAATTAAACCACTTGAAAAATGTGCAAAGTAACTTTCAAGGCAAAAAGACTTTAATATAAACGAAAAATTGGAAGTCAATGGTCGAAAATAAAGTGTTTAAGAATTTGTTTTATGTAGGTTTGATATTTTGAATCATTTTATAAAATTAATTTATAAAATTAAATTTAAATTCATTTATATATTATATATTTATGGGGAGAAAGTATTTAATTTAAACTTATAAAATTAGTTTATAAAAATTTATAAAGTGCGATTTATATCTAAAATATATTATATATGAATGATTTAATAGTGTCTAATTTAATTTTATAAAATTAATTTATTATTATTAATTATATATTATATATTTATTTAAAGATAATTTGATTGCTTTAACTTAATTTTATAAAACACGATTTATTGTTACTGATATCCAACAATTACAAAAGCATTTTTAAGTTTGATTGATCATGTTCCAACTAAAACATAATAACAATTGGTATTTGTAGAAACAAAATTTTAATTATTAATAACTACTTCATGTTTCTCCTTATATTCTTTTAAGAGTTATTACGGTTGATAGCTTTGTTTTCGATCTTCATCATTAATGATTTCTAAATACATTTGAGATTGAGAACAAAAGTTAGTGAAAGCTTTATAATAATTATTTTATTATAATGGTAATTAAAATATTTCTTCATGTATTTTTTGACACAATTTTTTTTATAAATATAACTTTATATCATATAATGATAAAGGCTGAGATTTGGTGATTCATATATATAATTTTTTTTTTTAAACATTCTTCACTTATCCAATAGTTTGATAGCTCTTAGTGTGTGCTTAATTCATATTTTTTGTAAGAGAATATTTTTTTAAAGAAAATTTAAATATGTTATTAGGAAAATAAATTTTATAAATTTATGAAAATAATTTAAATATTAGAAATTAGAGATTTTAAAATTTTATTTTAAATATAATAATTTTTCATAATATTTTTTTTTTCAAATTTATGTTT
Organism: Phaseolus vulgaris; assembly: GCF_051622355.1. Taxonomy (NCBI): domain Eukaryota; kingdom Viridiplantae; phylum Streptophyta; class Magnoliopsida; order Fabales; family Fabaceae; genus Phaseolus; species Phaseolus vulgaris. Next base: position 44,552,990 of record NC_143507.1, on the reverse strand, counting down.
CTTTTTTTCTTCATATATATTTTTTATTTAGTTTAACTAAGTGTCACTCGACCATTTTCAATTAAGGAATCACTGATTTTGTTGAGATTGAGATAGTTTTAATCAATACTTACCTACAAAATACATATTCCAATCATTTTCATACTATAAGTATCTATACATATTCCAATCATTTTCATACTATAAGTATCTATATGACCTAAAGTTTAAACTATGAATAAAAATTAATCTCGTGTTATAGTAAAAAATGAAAAACATATTTAACCTTCATTAAAAATACTCTATTTAAATAAAAATTTAAATATAATAAATTTAAATGATCTTATCTAAACAAATATTTAAAAATAAAATAATTCAATTTTAATATATTTAAATTTGTTCCCTCTTAATGAATATAATATTTAAAAGGAACTTTTAATAAACTTGTTTGTCCTACTTCTTACAAGCCTAATTTTGAAGAATGAAGAAACTTGATACTCTGCAATGGCTAATTAGAAATGGAAACATTTCATAAAAAATCAGATGGTAGCATGCAACAGCCTGAGACATTTGGACAAATTTCTTCTAGGACATCTTTAGCAGAGAAATAAGAGTTTTTTTACAAACTAAAATCATAGATTCATACATTAAAAAATAAATTTTACCGAAATTATATAAGAACACTTATGAACATTTTAATCGAAAATATACTTTGAAAACAAAAGTTCCGAAGACCATGTATTCATAGGTGAACCAAACAATTGCAGAAACCAAACATGTTAATTCCCGACAAAGAACTGTTAATTTAGCAGCTGAGATGATTCAATTGTTGGCATCTGGTGTAGCAAGTTTTCACTTTCATACATCCACTCACATTAGGAAGTGTTCTTACAAGGTCGAATTTCTCCTAGAGTGATTTCTTTTGTCTTCTTCTTTTGGTCTTTACGGCCTCCAAATGTGGTGGTCTCCGATTGGTTCTTTCTTTTACCGAGATGAGTGACGAAACCTGCAAAGGCACTTTGATGATGAAGTTAGTCCAACTACAATGTGCAGGTGAGTCAAAAGAGAAAAATTACCTCTGGCGCTTGCTTCCTCTTGTATTTATACTTTTTTAGATGAGTTTCAGCTGTTATGGGTATGTTCGTAGGTCCAAAAGAGGACTCAATGCCTTAATTATGATTTACCGTTAAAGCTAACTTAATTACAGTTAAATGTGGATTTACGGGTTGTGTTTGAATTAAGGGAGTCATTCGGTCATTCCAGCCTTCTCGGCCATTCTGAACTTCTCGGCTATCCGGTGGTACAGGAAGATTTAATGAAAAAAGATAAAGATTTCAATTACAAAAGATTAAGAACTGAGTAACAAGATTTATGTACAACACCAATATACAGAGCTACCTAAAATCCTTTGATCCTAAATACAACTTTGGTATTGGGTTCTGGAAATGAAATCATTTCCAAGTCAAACTAGTTTTGGTTTTGCAGAAAAGCACAACACAATTTCCTCTAAAATGATCTTTCTTTATTAACTAGGCACAAGAAATTACATTTTGAGTATAAAGAAATTCACACAACCATGCATGTGATTTGAATCCAATAAAAGGATGTAAGCAGTTATTTGGTTCTTCTCATGCACATGACAAGAACATCAACAAATTTCTCATACATGTTCTGCTTCAAGAACATCCTCTGCACCTTTTTTCTTCCTTCCATCCCCATTTTCTCTCTTGCAAAGCTGTTTTCAAGTAAAAACCGGAGATGCTGTGCAAGGACACGATTCCCTGTGCGTCCAATAGGATGAAGGAGACCTGTCACATTATGTTCAACAATTTCTTGTGTTCCTCCAGCATCTGTTCCAAGCACCTACTCCATATTGTTAAATTAAACAATAAATGTCAACATTCATTTGTACTATTCAATCAACTTTTGCACATAGATAGAGACATCAAACCTAGAGACTATCAAGTATCAACTACCTTCTCAGTTATAGTTTGTTGAAAATTTCATCGACTAAAGATTAAGACATTTCATAGTATATAAGTGGGTGAAAACCTCATCTTATAAGCTGGTTTTACAAAGTTGAATTAGACTTAAAGTACACTTCTTAATATAGTTTATATTAATTTGAGGTTATTTTTTGGTTTCAAATTTCATATATGCTTCATAAGAAACAATCCTATTATGGACAATAGAACTCTTTCTTTAAATATTAATACAAGGGCATATCCAAAACTTGAAACTAGTTCATCAGCAGCATGCATGCATGGCTGCAGAAGGTTTCTGTTTGAGCAAAAACCAGCAATGTAAGGACAATTAATTAGCAACATTTCAAAGGATAAAACCACCATAATATGTGATTACAAGAGCAGGGAAAGCAAATTGGAAGTCATACCGGAAGACCAAATGCCATTGCTTCTATAGTCACTCTTCCAAATGTTTCTCCCAATCCCTATTGGCCATTTTGAAAAAGAAAAAACTACGAGTATATTTTCCAAGCAATGGAATAAAAATAGATGCTAGCAGAGTAATGCATGCAGAAGATGTAATACTTATACAACAAGATTTGCTTATAAGTGGGAGCTAAGATGATAGATATATAACATGATAAATATATAAACTAAACGTGGTTTACCTGAGAGTTTGTGACATAAACATCTGCAGCAGAATAAAGTGAGGCAACACGTGTAGTGGCTGAGGTCCACAAAACTGACTTTGACAAGTTTGAATGCTGTGATAAAAATCTTAGAAGACCTTTAACATAATCCACTTTGTTGCTCTTAGATCCCACAGAACCAATGAGAATTTTGAGAGATTGTGTTCCATTGTTGTGGGAGAACACTTCCTTGCTGTGAAAACAAAAATATGCATCAATAGTGCAATCCATAAATATCCTACACTACACCACCCTATAGTTTGAGATTCATGTAACCTGTTTATAAATGTACTTGAGATATTGTTGAAGGCTACACTACTATTCTTGAACAATTTTCTAACATGATGTCTTCTAGACAAGGTGGTAGATAGGTATTCTCCATCATCTGATGACACTGCTGTTTTCTTAGTATCATGGTGCAATGGTTTGTCTTCTACAATTGATCTTGCTGATTCAAGAAGAAATAGCTGACCCTTCCCACGGTTGATGCTACTCAGAGTGATCGCAAGCATATCATTATCACTCAACCCCATTTCTCTTCTAACTGAATCTCTCAACAACTTCCTCTGCTCATCCATTTTTCCAGCACTGAAGGATGGAGCATTGAGTGTAGAGGGAATGCCTGCTACAAAAGCTAGTTCATCATTGACAGACAATGGAACAAGTGCTGGCTGTAATCTCAATTTTATGCTTTCTTCTTCACACCATTTTTGCCATTGCTTAGATTGTGCTTCAGAGAGAAAAATCAGTGTTTTCACTCTGTGCAACACATCCTTTGCACGATCAAAGTACTCTCGTCTGTTTTCCATAATCCACCAGGCAACTTTACTTGCTCCAGCGGGAAAACGTTCAATGTATTGTTCTGGATATATGTAAGGGTGTTCATGTAAGAAGAGACTTATACAACAAGTACACAGTATCAAATGATTGTTCATATTATTATGAACCACCCCATGATATATAATTGAAGTTTTCTATATAAGCACATACTTAATCCACTTTTCCTATCTCTCAATGTCAGAAGTCCTATGCCAATAGTTTTAGAATTAGTATGAGGATTTTCAACTAAGGCTCTGATATTTTGGTATCTTTTATGTAGCAAAACAAAGTCATAAAGAATTTATTGTTCAAGTTTTATTAAATAGTGGATTTTTTTAAACCAATCTTGTAAAACCAGCTTATGAGGTGAGGTTTACACCCACTTATATGTTCTAATCTAGTCGATGTAGAATCTCTAACACACCCTTCACGCCGAGAGTGACAACTCGTGCGTGTGACAATATATTTATGGGTGGTCTGATAACGACTCAATATGACCTGATAAGTCCACCAAACACTCGTTAGGATAGATTATAAAAAACTCTTAACTCAAACTCATATGCCATGTTCTTTACAAGGATTAGCAACTACCACGCCAAGCATTATGCTGTTGGGCAAGAGCTAGAGATTGATGTTGGTTCTGCATCAATAGGTTCTCTGTACTTGAGTTTAAAAAATTATCTACCCACAAAAACATCCACTTTCAGACATTGCATAAGGAAAAACTCAAGCAATCTGCTCATACCAATCCATGATGCACAGACCGCTGATCCAGCAATGACAAGATCTGCTTTGGCTGCAGTTTTGAAGCTGAGATATGCTTTGTCATCAAGCACCTTGATATGCCTCCTAGCGAGTTCTTGCATCAAACCACCCTTCCTGCTAAGCACCACAGCATAAACAGAAGCCTCACAACTCAAGAGTTCAGTTGCCAACTCCATCATTGAAAGTGGAGCTCCAGTCATGGAAAGTTCATGAAAGATCAAAACAAACTTTCTTGACCAAACAAGGTGTGCAAAGTCCCCTCTCGTGTCACAGCTTTCATAAGGCCTCTGAGGACTCCATTGCAGAATTCTATCCTCTAATGATCCAAATGGACCAACAAGGAATCCATAGGTAGAATTCCTTGGGGGAATCTCTGCCTCCAGCTCCTCTAAATGACTGCTCTCAAGTTTATGTTTTCGCCTCCTCTTACCTTGGACTGGTCGCCTTCTCCTTTTCCTTGAGCTTGCTTTAACTGGAGACAGAACACCATATTCTTTCTTGGCCAAAGCCACAACATCCATTGTTCTGTTTCCAACTTGTTCAATGTTAACAGATAAGGAAATGTTTCTGGCAATCAAATCATGATGCTGATTCTGTTCAACATATGAGTTTGTTGCATCACTTGGCCTGCTTTTCAACCCTGAAAATTCCCCCTCCTTATCATCATGTGCCCACCTAGACTGAACACAAAATCCAAGATAAGCCCAAAGGGTTATCAAAAGCAGCCATAACAGTAACCTGTTGCTCCCATAGCACTGTGCAACACGCTTGCCTTCTCTTCTTGGTGTTAAGGTAGAATGTGGACTTGACCTTCCAGAAGAAGTAGATTTCAAACTGATACCTGATCTTGCTGAAGAGTTCTTCTGCTTTGTAAAATTTGCATGAACTTCTCCTTTGTTGTTGCAATCCTCCATTAGTAGTAATAGTATCCTTAACTATATCATTAAAGAAGCTTGAGCCCCACTTGTAAATTCATCTCCTTTTCAGGATCACTGCTTTCAGCATTGTTGCTTCTATCTCTCCCACACCTACCATATATGGGAAGTTCAAATTTTAAGAAGAAAGAAACACTGAAAGGAAAAATGGTAAAGAAAAAGGTGTGTTACAGTTCTTGATGCATTTTTAGTGTTCTTCAATGGTTTAAAGATGTGATGATACTCCAAGAATTTGAGCTTTCAGGGTCAACGAGTAATCTTGAAATGCTCCTTCACCTGAAAAAGAGAGTTCAACAACTGAGCAAACAAAAAGTTGAAGTGAAGAGACAGAAGGGTATGAGTTTGACAGAGAACTGACGCACGTGCGTTGCACATGCATGGGGTTGGTCAACCATAACAAACTCCATTCTCTTTGTGACTAAAGAATAAATAATCAGTTCAAAAAACTGATTATAATTCTTTTTTATTTAATCTTTTTGGTATGAAGAATATTCTAAAAAAAAACTTCAAAATAAATAAATAAAAAGTTCTGTTGTCTCATTGAGATTTAAGAATAATTTTTCATAAATCATTGAATTAATTATTAAGTCGCAACAACTTTCATGTGCAAGTTTGGATGTCACATCAGAGTAAAATGATGATGAAAGGTTCTCTCAATTTCTACTAAAAATAAAGTAAATTAATTTTATTCGCTGAATCTTTCCATTGAATAATTAAGTATGAGGTTTCTAACCGTTTCTTAAATGTTATGTCCGTACTTATTAAACATTGACATTCATTTTTTATGATATATATATATATATATATTAATTAGTAAGGTGTTAAATTTAAAAAGTATTTACTAAATTTTTTATAATTTTAATATGTTTCTAATATAATTTAAAAAAAGAAGAAATATATCAAAAATTGAAATTTATTATATAAATTTTTTTATGATTATAAAATAAAAAATATTTTTTTTAACAAGTAATAAAAGATATATTTCTGTCAATTTATATAATTTATAATTATATAATATATAAATCTGTATTCTTAATATATTTCTGTCTGTTACCTATATAATATATAATTAATAAAAGAGAATGAAATTGTTGCAACTTAATAATATGGGAAAAGCTTTGACCAATTTTTTTTTTATATTATACATATGAATTCTTGTTATTATTGTAATGAAATTAATGTTCTTTAGTTAATTTAGCAAAATTGGAATTTAATTAACTTTTCAAATGAAAACAAATTGTAGCAGTTTTCACGTAACGGATTTGCTTTGTTTGAACTGTGTAAATGGGATATATTTTTTTAAAAGCCTTAAAATTTAAAACTATTTACTAATTAGAAATATTGGACCCTTTTTTTTAAGACAACATCAAATGACAAATTGGAGGAAAACTACTATATGTGTGTATATATATATATATATATATTTTTTTACAACAAGTTGAAAAACCTTGTAAAGAAAATTGAAGAATATATGGTTACAATTTTTTATCGATATTTACCTTTTTCACTCATTTCAACTTATTTAAAGAATAATAAAAAGTTTCTTTACTCGTTTCCTTTTTGTTTCTATTGAAGCCAATTCATTTTCCATCCAAACAAATTTTTTGAACGAACTCTGAAAAGCCCACTTTCACGGGTAACAAGAACCGGGTATTTCTTCCCGCACCTTTACATTTTTCTTGTACCCCTCCATGGAAATACCAGAATTATTTTTGGTAACTTTCGTAAAAGATGAATTCTGTAAGTAAAAACATGTTTTCAGAATGAATTTTGTAAGCAAGTGTGTTTCCAAAATAGATTTTTTTAATTTCCAGAATAGTAAATTCCAAATTCATCCGAAAGTCATTTTTAGAAAGTCATTTTAAAAAAAGAGTAAAATAGTTTTTTTATTGTTAAAAGAGGTAAAATAGTCTTTTCGAAAATATGGGGTGCAGGAAGCCATTTGTTGTGTGCAGGGAGAAACACCCCAAGAACCATCAAAATTTGACATTTTCTTCTTGCACCTCCATAATTCTTTTAATTCCAATATTACATAATTCTTTTGATTCCAAAATTAACTTTAAAAAAATAAGTGTTTGATTTATTTTTTTTCAGTATAATTCCAAACTCTACACTTCAAAATAAAAAATTATATTCTAAATTGTAAAATTCAAAAGGTTCCAAACTCTACTTATCTGAATTCGAAAAGAGTAAATTAGACTTTTCACAAACATATGGAGTTATGTGCAGAAAACACGTCTTAAAACATTTATAAGGAAACAAGCAAAACAGCATATTTTATAAGTAACTCAAACATGGACCCAACTCTGGTGGCAATTTTCTATAGATTCCCTTTAACAATGCACGAAAACTGTAGATAGCAAACAATTGAATTTTTTAAGAAAAGGAACAAAACATTAAAATGTGTCGTAAGCTTATAGATGATATAAGCACATGATCAAAACCAGATGAATAAAAAAACTTTACATGAGAAACTTTTCACCCACAATGTAATCAGCTGCTGCAAAATCATAATTATGGCCTTTTCTATATCCTTAGTTCTAGAGAAGCCTCCCTGTGTTTCACGCATGCCACACTAAGAAACCAAACCCCCACAAGAACCTGGAAAGAACCCACAAATTCTCAGTATTCTCTTCATCACAATGGTATACAGATTTGACTCCTCTAATATGAGAGACTCACTTTAGAGATGAAATTAACTAAACTCAAATGTTGATAAAAATAAAAATCAGATCTTTCAAATGCCCACTTTAGAAGAGTCAAATCCACAGCATCTAAACTAGTAATAGTTAATCCATACCTTCCAAATTAACAAGAACTTCTACGATGGGAACAGCAAGAGCAGGTGTTATATAACTGGAGTGTAGAAAATAGGAAAGAGGTAGAAAAAAGAAACAGATAAGTATTCGAAACAAAAACATTCTAAGATTTGTAACCAACAAAAAGGTTGAATGATGAATCCCAAGTGTTAAAAAAAAAAACACAAGTTGAGTAGCTACAAGTGACCTGAAAATTCTGAAACTTACGGCAGCCCAAAGTGCTCCAGATAAAGCTAGAGGACTAAGGGCCAGGAGAAAGGCCTGCCAAATAACAAAATTACCAAAACTCAGATTTTGAAGTAATAATGATAATAATAATGATGATGATCTTAATTAGGAAATAACAAACCTTTATCTGCTTACTTCAAACAAAGTGCACCATACTCACTGACCAAAATTCATCTCTGAGTATCTGCATAGAACATAACCACATTTATTATCAAATGTCTAATACACAAACAGAATGTGCATTCCCAGCTTCCCTACAAAGCACCTTTATAGCACTTAAAGTAAAACACAAGTAAAAGAAGCAGCAGAAGTGCAGTCCCATGACCATGTCCACAAACAATAATAATTAAAAATACTTAAGTTAAGATGGTTTTGCAATCCAACTTGCCTTCGGGGTTTATTATGCCTTTGTCCAAACTCTTCACTTGAAAGCTCTACAGACAGACAGATAAAAAATGATAATGTTAGCAATTGTACCCTCCCCGGTTGCCAGCTGACCAGGGCCCATCTAAGGCCTTAACCAAGGGCAATTCATTGCGTATAAGAGGAAATGGAACATCAATATTTACCAGATCTCTGAGGTGGCTTCAATTCATTATTAGCTTTGTTAACACTATGGTCCTTGCTGCACATGTTGGATAACAAAAGAAAATAATAAATCAAGAATCTAGCAATAGGATTTAGGAACATTGAAAGGAAATGGTGGTGGTAAGTAATATGAAAATATCCCAATGCTACAAAACTTGGCCAACCTTGAAGTACCCATTGCAGAGGCCTGTCCAGATTGGTGACTGCTTGCACCATCAACAGCAAGGTATGGGTATGTAGCCCCTAAAGCTCCTGCAGTACCAGCCAAGACTGGTAGCCTTAAACCAAAGGAGGATGAATTATTATTATGGGTTCTAATACAAAGGGAACAAAAAGGAATCAGAGAGTTTTTCCATTTGAAGTAAAAAAGGAACTATTTAACTATTTAACACAAATGAGCAAGATGTTCTTTTGTGATCCCCTTCCAAAATATCTATTCCTCAAAACATTACTCAACACACTAAAATCGGAGATTTATCCATACCATGTCATTTCTGACTTTCCCAGTTGAGGCTGAGCAACATATCCAGGGAATGCCATACCAACAGCAGGAACTCCTATACCACCAGGATGCTGGCCCCCAAATTGCATGACTGTTTTCCATCAAAACCCAGTCAAAATAAGAAAATCATTAACAAGCTAAACAGATGAACAGAAAATGATAAATGCTGAGTCTTGTTCAGAAAGGATTACAAGCATACAAAAAGAAAAATGGGTGTTAATACCGCAGCCTTTGTGATAAAGTTTCCATGTTAACAATAAAGAATTACTTAATTTTCTACATCTCACTAACTTACAACTACTTTTTCTTGAGAAATAAGAAACTGCATTAACAAATAATAGGCAGATTGGATCTAGAATTTCCGCAAGGTCAGCAATGTCAGTACAAACCTGGCAAGAAGGCAGGGAAGTTTGGATCTCCATGGCTAACACCTACATTGCCAGCGGTGCCTATTACTTGTGCCCCACCATAAACAAAAGTTCCCCGGCCTGCGCCATGGGAACCTCCCCTCCCCTTCCCAACCAAAGCTCCTTTGCCTTTACCTGATTCTGACGCCGAATCCAATTCCCCAGAATCATGTGAATTAGTTGGCGTGGATTTTCTGGAGGGGGAAGACAATGGAGACTCACTGCCAGGTCTTTGGCCCAACTGTGGGGCAGTAGCTTGCACAGAAGTTGAATTCCTCCCTGGAACAGAACTTGTCTGAATAGCCTGGAATTGTGATGGAGAAACTTTATTATGTGAGGTAGCACGCTGAAAATTTGTTTGTACTGGGATTGATACACCCCTCCCAGTCCCAGAAGCCCTTAGGTGAGGAGATTGAGAAGCATCGACTCCAGAAGACCCAGGCCGTGCCATACGCACATTGTTCGAAGGCTTTCCAACAGATTGAGCGATGGATTCATTAATATGCAACTTTGCCATGCTGACGGAATCAACATCATTCTTTCCCTGAATCAGAGCATTCTTTTGTCGAACTGGAAAACCCTCTTCCATAACAGGACCACTGTTTCTGCCACCCGTTTGCACCTCTCTTTTTTGTGTCAAATTAATATCATTGCTGGAAGAGCCAGAGGGGTAATATGGTGGGGAAGCTGAATTCAAATTTGAAGCAAGCACTTGATTTTTACCAGGCACAGAGTCAGATTCTGCATGGAAAGGTGTGGAAGTCCTCTCGAAACTAACATTTGAGTTTTTCTCACGAGATTTCCCAGATCTAGGAAAACAAAATAATTCCTATCAGAATGTCTTGAGGCTATAGGTCTCATGTTTCCTGCAAATTTTGTAAAATGAATCCTGTACTTACTGTTTATTTTGGACTTGGGGAGATGGACCATTGATTTTGTTGGTACGTTCATACCTTTGGGGGCCTCTTCCTCTCACAACACTCTTAGGCATCTGACTTTGATTGCTACTGCTACTATACCCTTTCCTACTTCCTTCAGTGCCTCGACCATTACCACGGCCACGATAATTACCCTTATAAGGTCTCCTCTAAATTTTAGACACAGAGCATTACAAGAAAGAGCATAAGAAAAATGACAATAGAACTAATTAACAGAAATGATTGACCACAAAGCACTTTAAAGATCATCACCTCCTCATAATGCCTTTCGTGCAAAATTTGCTCAAATTTATCATGTCCCCATTTCTTGTCATCTTTGGACTCCCACAGTCTCCTTCCACCACCACGTATCCATCTAAGGGGGAGAAAAAAAAAACAAGACATCAAATCATATCAGAAATTGGCAAGTACAGTAGAATTGTTGAATTTTCTAAGAATTATTTTAAACATCACATATAAGGTGATTCTGAACTGGTTGAGACTAGAGAGTATTCGCTATTAGTGTATCAAAAAAATCAACTCGAGACCAGAACTAAGCTATTTTTTTCTAATATAAGAAAAAGTATTGTACAAGCCTAGTAGGACCACACAAGATGACAAAGGTGAACATCCAGCACTCAAACTCGAGACCATGATTAAGCTGAAACTCCATACAACAGTGGTCCTAGCCAGCTCAACTACGATATTTCAAAGTATTAATGAATCATTACATTGTATGCACATATTCCACAAAGTTATGTTTGGCATAATGAAAAAAATATGAAGCAAACACCACAAACCTGTTGCGGGTACCAGCATTGTCCCTAAATCGGTCATCGTGCATGTAAAAAGCTCCGGCTGTGGGCACCGAAAATGGATCAGACTCCTTTTTCTCCTCGGAAAGGTCCTCAACGGAATCTTCCAAAGGGGGTATGACATCATCATCAGATTCCTTAGCCACAACCACAGAACCCTCAACCTCAACCCCACCACTTCCACCCTTCTCCTCGTACACTTCTTCAACTTCCTCTTCTTCTTCTTCTTGCAATTCTTCTTCTGCTTCTTCAACATCATCACCATCATCCGCATAATCTTCAACACCACCTTCATCATCTAAGTCATTAGAAAGAACCTCTACTCTACCATCTTCCCTCTTATCAGTGACTTCTTCCCCTTCGGCTTCTTCGTCATCGCTTGCTTCGCGCCTCCGCATTGTTAACGGTCTCGTTGCCTCTTCAGGATCACTATCATACTCAACGTTGTTTTCTTCAACCGGGGTAGCCATCAACACCAAAAGAGCAACACCCGATAAACCCCGACCAAAACCTAGAATTTTCCGAACAGAAACCCCCACAAAGCAGAAACCTTACAAGAACACAAATTTCAACAAATACCAAACTCCAAAACCCAAAAACTGGTCAAATAACCAATCAAATCCGGAATTCCCCCCTCAAAAATCGAAACCCTATGAGAAGTTTCTCAGTGAAATCAAAAGAGCCCAAAAATTGAGAGATTATGAGAAGGAGATGAACGGCAAGGAGAATGGGAATCTAAGAAAGTTGAAGCGGAAAAAGAGTGAATTGGGATGTGTTCTACGAAAGCTTAGAAGGATTTGAGAGTGTGAGCAGAAAGATTTGTAGAGAGAAAAGAGGAGTTCAAAACTTAAAATAGGAGACACTGTTGAGAACAATGAATTATCTGAATTTTTTTGGCTTTATTTCAGATTTGGAATCTCATCACCCATCAACTTCTCACACTGAGATAAACAAAATAGAAAATAAGATCAATGTTGAAAAATTTGGAGTAATCAAATTGCTGAACGATAGAGAAGAAGACGCATAACAATTCAATACTTGTTTTATGATTTAAATTTTTTTATAATAATCTCTTTCAGTTTTCTGTATGGTTTAATATTCATTCAAATCTTATGATCACAGATTTTAATTGAAAATTTAAAAAACATTAGATTAGAATATGATTATTCCTACATAATAATTTTGTTGATCGGATTTTATTTTGACTTGTAACTAAAATATTCGAATTTTCTTTCTAATGATTTCAAGTTGATTCAGTTAAATTTTAATTATATTTCCATGTAATATTTTGGTCTTTATGTAGAAAAAATAATTAGATCCTTTAAGTATGGTCTTAAGATTCATGATCATATGTATGAACAATTAAACGTGTCAAAGTATAGTTACTGGACAATCAATAATAAATGACACATTGTTAAAAAAATTAAGCAAAGATAAAAATAAAATAGGTGATTTATTCAAATAGGTATTGACAAATTAATTTGAAGTTGTTGGACGAATACATTTTAAGTATGTGTGTAAATAAAATCCTCTTAATCATTAACTTGAAAATACGATTTTGATATTACATTTGTTTTAGTTGAATTTTTACTTATATGATATTACAGAAGTAGTATGGAAAGCAGCAAGTAACTTTGGTCCTCATTTTCTTTATTCTGATTTTTTTAACTTCTCTGTTTATATATTTTTATTTTTAAATTAGCATATTTGAGTTTATTTGTCCTAATATATATACATATATATATATATATATAATTAAATTAGTATTTGTAGATGAAAAGTGATGTCATTGATTGCATGTTGTATGTTGAATTGCGGATGTTATTTCTTTGATTTATGGGTTTAAGATTAAAAATTATCTGTTTGATTTGCATTCTTTTGGGGTTGGGGTGAGGTTGAAAAGTGAAAAAAGAAAAAGAAAACAGAATTAAAAGTGAGATTATTTCCAAAGAAAATAAGTGAAAAAATTATATTCAATTTGATTAAGATAATAAAATAAATTTAATTGTATACTAGTATATTTATAAAGCAATTTTTTAAAATAATTTACTGTAAACAATAATGTATAAAAGTGTAAATTTAAATTAATATATATTTTAAATTAAAATAAAAAATTATTATAAAACATTAACAAACAAAAAAAAATATTTTAAAGCAAAAATATACTAAAATAAATTATGTATAAGATATAAAAATTTATTCTTTATTTTATTATAATATAGTATAATATATTAATAATATAATTATACAAACTTTCCTCGTAAATCCTCCTCTTATAATTATGAAAGTTTAATGTTACAGTTTTATTTCGATTTTTATGTTTTATGCATTTTCAATACATCGATTTACACCTTTTTTCTTTATATATCTTTATAAACTGTTCATTATTAAATCCAAACACCCGCTAAATCTGACGATGGAAGATAATCCTGTCATGCCATTTGTTTAAGTTGTTTGTTGAAACGGTTAAAATTTAGCGTGTTGGTCATTTCTCTTTATCTCAACTATGAAGTTCTTTCTAGTTTTACATATAAAAGCCAAATTTTACAAATTAATTAATTACCAATATTACCTTTAAAGTTATCCAATCTAAAGATCAACTACACCCGTGATCTAGATACTTTAGTCACGCGCAAAAATTGTCAAAAAGGTAAAGACATTAAGGTGAAGGTGAACAATCTAATACAAAATTAGAATAGAAAATAGACATTTGAAAGATATATTCATAATTGTGTCCAACGCATTAGTAGAGAAAATTACGTAGCATAAGTTTGGCGTGATTTGAAGGTAGACCTCTGGCATGTTATAAAACAGTCCTGTAGTTTCTTTGAAAAGTTTAAGAATAGAAAATAAAATATAACCCAGCATTCGTTGTTATCTTGACCTCATCTTACACAACAAAAACGTTTAGCATGAATTATACCACGATTGCTCAAGCAACAAAATGTTACAAAATCCCAAGCCAAATTGCCGTACAAAATTATGGAAAAATTGGTGATGAGTTCTGAGATTTGGTCACCGCCTACTGAAAATGGACATAATTTTATAATTTCCTCTCTATTTCCCAAAATATACAGCCTAGTTGTAATAAAGCGTATGATACATTAAAAAGAACAAAACTAGAATTGCAGGTACTCAGGTGATCGTAATGAGGAGTTAGAAATGGGAGTTAGAAATGGCACTTGAGAAGCAATCACCTGAGACAAAGCCTCAATTTTCGCGCGGCTCCAACCCAATGCTTCGATACTGACCCTACCTTACTCTTCGTCCGCCTCATTACCGTTGATGAGGATTGCACCATCAGTAGAATCGGCATCCACTACAACTGCCTCCTCTTGGCTTCCTTCCTCTCCATTTTGTTCCTCGTGTTCATCTGGATAGTGCTCTTCCCCATTGAGTTCAGTCAACTGGGACAAAAGAACATAAAAATAACGTAAACACACTAACACCACTTGACAATCCAATTGGGGTTATAGGCTATCATTTCTACTTTAGGAGAAAATTTTCATAACTTCTGTACGGTGTTAGCTATAATATTTAATTTACCTCGTGGATAGAGTCCCCATTCTCAAGAGGCTGATCCCCTTCTTCTACCTGCATGTTTCTGAAAGCTTCAACAAGGGTGATATGTGATTTATCAGCCTGGTTCACATACTCTGATGCAGGAGGGTACACGCCTCTACAATGAAAGAACAAATTAGTACAAAACATCTGTGAAAGAGGTTTAACACACCATACAGAGTAATACATAAATGACTAAAGTTGCAAGATACTTGTAAAAAAGTATGCATTTCCCCACTGACCTTGTTTCTGCAGCTTTAGATTCAACAGCAAGTGCAACTTGCCAATCCTCAAACAAATTAGGATACTCCTCAGGATCAGCCAATGATTCGGCGGCTTTTGAATTAACCTGTGCACATTAACCGATAAATATAAGAATTTGTATTTCAATCCACATGATAAGAATCCCAGGCAGGGAAATGGAATGTGAACAGAAGTTCTTACATAATATCACGAGAACAGGATAAATGTCAGACTGTTCAATTATAACTAAATCTAATACATACATAACAAATTACCTTACTGAGATCTTTTCTCCAAATTGCCACTATCTCTGGGACCTTGCTTGGGAGATAGGATCGAGCCATTAAAGCAGCCTCTGGAATCCGATTGCTGCCAAAATTATAACACAGCTACATCAAACTGCAGTCTAACTTCACACTTTTTCTCTCGGTACAGTAATATCATAAACAAGAAATCACAACCATAGAGTATTACCTTTCCACCAACAATTGAAGGCTGTCCTCAAGTTTACCCAACGTGAATAAGCAAAGGAATGCAACATTATTTTTCCCTTGCTCTTTAGCAAGAGTTGCAAGTTGTGATATTCCTTCAGCATCCCCTAAAGAAGAATATAGCAGCAATAACCCACTCAAATCCATTGCATATTTTAAACACTCTTCAGCCATTTCTAACTGCAAGAACAAATAATACCGTGAGCTGCATAAGAACAAGAAAGATACCCAATACCAATCAACATCAAGTGTGTCCATAATCATTATCAATTAGAACAAGAATAAAATAAATATTCAACTTCCTAATCATGCATCAGAATCAGCATCTTGACTGACCTCTGCTACAATCGGAAGTTCTGAAGGAGATGGAATGGAGTGTTCATAATGGATTAGTTTTGGATTGATTATAAATTAATGATGCGCTATTTTGTGGAAATTTTAATGAAACAATGGAAGAGTGCACATTATTATTTGGGATCCTAGGATGCCTTAAAATTTGATTAATTCCTTCTTTTATCCCATTGTAATATTTTCCATCACTGAAACATCATATCTAAAAACAATTAGATGATGAAAACTTATAGAACATTGGCATTTCTGATTTCTATTCAACAACATATGAATAGTTTCATTACTTTGAATAAGTGTTTGCTGAATTTTCCCTCAAGGGGACGGTAAAAGCTTGGTTGATTCGTCTTTGTTATAAAATGCAACAGAGGAAGATGACTCTTAAATTAGGGTGAGGAGGATAAGCAAAAACAGAGCCATGTGTGATTTGTTTCCAATTGTTAGTGAAGATGAGACTTTAATCCCAGTAAAGAGGATGTGCAAGATTCCCAACATTGTCAGACAAAGAACAGAAGAAGTCAAGCAAGACTATACCCGCAAGCCAAAGTGACAAGCAAGAGCATTGATGCATAATATATGAGACCTGAAATGTGAGAAACATAGTAAACCTAGCACTTTCACCTTTTGCTGAGATAGTGCTGTGTATCAAGCAGTAGCAGAAAATTTGGGGTCAAATTGAAACACGACCACTTGCATTGAAAAATATTAATGAATCATCAGTGTCTCAAACACATTAGTCAATATTTTTCTTTATGAAAATGGTGCACTCTCCCTGCATATCCATCTAAGCACATAGTATGAGACTCTACATGTATTGGTGTAATGTAAAATAACATACTATAACAAGCTGTTAATTCTGGAGAATTTGGGCTTCATTGTTTGGCACTAATCAAAGCCACTGAATCCTCTTAAGCACGGTCTTATTGAGCACTATATTTGGGAATGTAATTAAGCCAAACGTTAAAGAAATCATAAAAACTCATTTGATAGAAAAAAACACCTTTCCAGTAGACATAGCTAATTCTCCCAATTGCTTCCATTTAGACTCACTCTGCACTTCAGTGGCAA
Organism: Phaseolus vulgaris; assembly: GCF_051622355.1. Taxonomy (NCBI): domain Eukaryota; kingdom Viridiplantae; phylum Streptophyta; class Magnoliopsida; order Fabales; family Fabaceae; genus Phaseolus; species Phaseolus vulgaris. The sequence continues at coordinate 44,535,852 of NC_143507.1, read as the reverse complement.
TACCCTGCAAAAGAATAATGAACATTACTCTCAATATAACCTCAAAAGTCAGACTCATGCACATGAGAAATGCAAAAACTCAAAAACCCAAGATATCAATTTTCAGAAGTCAAATAATATAACCTTGCAGGAAAATATGAACTTGTGCACTTACCTTAGCAACCTCTAATCTTCCAAGCTGAATGGCTAGATCAAACCTGTAGTCAGGGTCAGTGGCTACTTCAAGAGCATCCTCAATCATCCCTCGTGATTCCAGGAAACGAGCCACACTAGTGTAAGAAACAAATCAAACAATTGCAATTAGGATGTATGTTACATCTAAACATAAAAGTTGAAACTGTACTCCAAGTTAACATCATACACATAGAAAATTATTCTAAATCAACGACACCAGCAAAAAAATGCATTATATATTCCTATAGGCTATAATTATATATTAGTTTCTTAAAGAATCCAAACAATGATAAATAATGAAGAAGCAAGAAGACTACAGTGAGTCCAGAATGACATCAAAGAAGCCAAGAAGTAAAGTATCATCATTCATAATAAGCAACAAAACTTGAACATGAGTATCAAATTCTCCACTCAACCACAAATTATCCACTCCCATTTATAAGCTGGTTGGCATTTTTACACATGGAATCAGACCAGAACTTTAGTTGAAAAAAACAAAAAAGGGCATGTACTGCAGGATAATTATTGGCATCGAGTTATTATTGTTTTTGGTAAGTAAATTTCCAAATTTTATAACACAGTGCCATACAAAAAAAAGCCTCTTGGCAAAACATACCAAACATAATTTCTAAATAATGAAAGTAAAAGTCATTCCATAAAAAAGTAACCAAAACTAACTACTACCTGTTATGATGATCTTTTGGAATTGATGGTAGAATTTCATTGGCTCTTTCAAAGTCACCACGCATGACAAGTGTCTTGTACTCAATCAAACTTAAAAGTAGTGTGTATCCTATAACACTGAGTAAAATAGAGGAAAGAAGAAAAAATCAGCATTATCGCATTGAGTGGTGTTGAATGATGCAAACCATTGATTCACTTACTTGAACTCCTTGTCTATCAAATAGACCCTACTTTGGCTGGCAAGATATCCCAACAAGTACATAGGACGGTCCAAATGAAACATTGTAGTTACCTAAATTCATATTGTAATGCATCAACAGGAATTGTATCATCCTTATCATTAAATAAATATACATACAATAAAAGAAATTCATCAAGACAAAGAAAAAAATATTACAGCAAGTCAAAAAATAGATAAGAATTTTTTTTAATCTAAAAGGGAAAAGAGATAATACCTCACCACCAACACAATAGTTAAGCCTCCAAGAAGAATTGTTGTAGATAAAGCAATCCCCAACCCAGATCCCTGTCCTGACGCGTTCATTCGTTTCATGCAGGAGCTCAAAGGCATCTTCAACACCTTGCTCATCTGCAGGGCTTCCACTATCTAAATATGATGCAACAACATCACGCTGCAACAATGGAAGTTAAAATGTTACTATACTTCACCAGTAAAGTGCCATTAGATATTCAGTTAACCAAAACATAGGGGGAAAACAATGCCTTCTCATAGAAAGTCAACCATCGTAATAAAAAGGATCAAGTATTTAGAATCCTCACATTGTACTTCAGGATGTAGAATGATGTATCACTAGCAATTGTCACAAGATCACCACTGTCAGCCCAGTAGAGGTTCTGACACAAGAAAATTTAACAAAATTAACAAGAAATAGAAAAAAAGAAATAAAAGCAGAAAGCTGATGCCACCTCATGGAAGCACTTACTTTAACATTAACATCAATACGGCGAATCAACCTGCATTCAGCCCAATCATAAAAGCAGATGAAATCATTTGAGCACATTGCCAATACAGTGCCACCGAATATTCGTTCGGCTGAAAAAGTTGGTCGGATACTCTTCCTTTCCTGAAATATACAAATTTCGTTCCCAATTAAAACTTCCTGAGACAACTAATTTCATTTGGAAGACATCCCAAATGATGAGAGATTTTTTGTGAGAACCAAGTCAGGCAACACAAATAAAAATCAATAATCTCTTATTACTAGCAGCATTGGAAGCACTTTTCCCAAATGTTAGTCAGATGCTCAAGGAAAACTAACTGATACCATACCATAGCTTTATTACATGGTCCCTTTTATAACAGTAAATCATTGACAGGAACCAGTTTGCCTATCCTTTTAACAAATTATTTAGAATTTGTTGGTTGTCACTTTGGCATTCTTCTTCAGACAAAGAAAAAAAAAAGAGTAACTGAAAGTGAAGCACAACCTGGAAATTTTTGCTGAAAATTTTGACCTTCGATGTACTTTCTCTTACAGCATACTCCCCATCTGAAGACCAAGCAAACTCCAGGGCAGAACCAAACGATCTATTTCTCCATGCCAAAGCAGTGTATATAATGTATTCCCCATCTCCACAAACAACAACAAACCTCCCATTTGGATTGTGCCTTAGACTCTGAGTATAAAAGTAAACCAAGGGTCAGACACCAATCAACATGCATGAAAAAATAAATTAGTGCGGATAATTAAACCCAAGGGCAGACTATTATTTTGAAGTTCACTTCATTGAAAAGGGATTGAATACAACAAAAGAATAGTCAGAGATACCAACTAGTTCTAGTCATTAACATCTGAATTTGAATATCTAACATCACACAATAAAACCTATATTTATTTAAATAAATACTCATCCGTACACAGATTACATAAACAGAATGGTGAGCAAAAGAACCACGAAGATGATGGCCAATTTAATCCTATCAAACAATGGCAAGCTTTATGCATATAATACAATACAAAGGCAAAAAAAATCAACCAGAACTAAAAAAATGTAACAAAAAAGGCATGAATCACCACAATAAAAAGGTCAGAACCAGAATTGATATACCAAAATGTCTGAATTGCTAAATAATGAATATGCCTGCTTCTTGTATCCTTCAAGAGTTGCATGAGCATAAATGATAAAGTAGAAACTAATGCAAAAGAATGTGACTTAATATCAAAGAAAAGGGATGCTCACTCACTTGTGGATAGAGATCACAGGTGCCCAACTCCTTAACAGCCAACGGTAACCTTTCTCCATCAGCAATCTAAAATACATAGTACTTGTGTCACTGAAGCAAGTTTCAACTTTTTTCTCACATATAATATGGATAAAAAGGATTAAAAAGAGCCCATACCTCCACATCTGCTCCTACACTCCTTATATTGACAGTTTGAATTTCATTATGCTTAGCCCAAATTATTTTTCCACTGTTATCCATGCTGGCTACAGGTTCTTCTCGACCAAGTTTGACCATAATAGTACCTTCATCATAGCCTATCACAACCCTTCAAAGAAAGGGATTTTTTTTAATTTAGGTCATGACATGAAGAATGATCATGGGAAGAAAAGAGTAAAAAATGTTCTGCATTCAGGGAGAGGTTAAAGCATACAAGATCACATGAAACACAAGGAGAAAAAAGAGTTTGCTAATAAGTATTTCATTATTGAGGTGAGAATAGATACTATTGTCCCACACTTCCACTCAACATGATTCGAGGGCCTGCAGCAGATGTGAGAATCGGTAATTACTTTCATAATTTAATCCAAAAACAACTCACCGACGTGAACCCCTCAGGTATCCAACAGCCCAAACTCGTTCAAGGCCATAGTTCAATGTGTTCTCGAGCCTGCAAGCAGATAATACCACCATTAAACTTTAAAAAATGACTGGAATCTATCCATAATCTCAAATATACTTCAAACTAATTTTGGTATAAAATCTTCTAACAGTGTAACGTGAAGCAAGGTTACACACACACACACATATATATATATAAGAATTAAGCATCACTATCCAGTCTTCCTGTCTAAATTTCAGCAGTATCTAAATTCTCAACTGAACATCAAATTTAGGCACACAAGTCATCAAAAAAATGGGCGAAGCAACAAATGAAAAAAATATCATAATTTCTGAAAAATAAGTCGTAATGCATTCTCTGTGATAAAAAAATTTAATTATTTCAAGTTCCTATGCTAGAGTGACATTGACAAGAAAAGGGCAAGAAGAATGCACCAAATTAAATAACAACCTCTCAGCTCAGTAATCTGTGAACAAGATAAAATTACCTATAAGTTGTTGAATGCCAAATGCGCACTGTGCCATCCTCAGATCCAGTAATGATTATAGGTAGTTCAGGATGAAAGCATACAGCAGATACATTGTGTGTGTGACCTTCTAGAGTCTGGACACAACTTTTGGTTTGATAATCCCATACCTGTTAAAAAGGTTTTATTGGCATGATAATTCCTATCCATGTATACATATTGGCAATCAAATTAAACAGAAGACGATAAAGATAAAACAGAAAATAGAAAACAAACCTTGGCAGTGTGATCATCAGAACCAGTAATCAGATAAGGTTTGTCACCACCAGTAAAGTAATCAACACAATTCACTCCTTTTTGATGGGCATCTAATGTAAAATTGGGGTCAGGGGAGCCAAGATTCCAAATCTGCAAGTGAAGATAGCAGTATTAATGCATTACTTTTAACATTTACCACAGGTGTGTGGAAATAAACAAAAGATGCCCCAAACAACTAGCAAGAAGAACACACGTATACCTTTATGGTGCGATCAAGAGATGCACTAGCAAAGGTGTTTGTGTCTTTAGGGTTAAATGTCACTTGCATGACATAATGAGAATGTCCCTCAAATATCTGGGTACAGACCCAGCCCTTTTCCCAATCCCAAAGCTTGATGAGCATATCATCAGATGATGACAACACATAAGGAAGGGTAGGATGAACAGCCACACACCTAATGTAATCTGTATGTGCCTCAAATACTTTTACTTTATCCATTGTGTTGTAATTATATACACGAATAAACATATCATCTGCCCCTGCCACAACCCACTGCCTTCGTGCAATAAACTTGGCTGACCTAACTGCAAAATCAAGTCGTATATGAGAGACCCACAAAATATACAAAGAGAATGAAATTAAATGAATCAAGAGAAAGATATACAAACAATGAAACAGACTAAAAACATTCACACACCTGGTAACTCAGTAACCTCAAAAGACTTGGCCATGGTCTGAAATAAAATAATAAAAAATTAAGCTAATTGTATACAAAAATCTCCAAAGAAATTAATGAGGAATATCCATTTGAATAGTCTGGCAAAAGTTCCAAATATACGAACAGGTGTTAGAGGCTGTCTTTCAATACCAACCTATATATCTATAAATAGGTGCATATAGAATGTTCAGTCTTCTGAAATTACAAAGGATTGCAGAGAGGCCATGAAGTGATTATATCATCTCATGCAATATTAGTAGAAATCAAACAAAATACAACATATAGAATGTACAAAACTAAGTACAAGAGCATATTTCTTCTTTTGGGTTTTCCCGCAGTATTTCACACAAAAAAAAACTATAATTCTTCAAAAACATTGATGAAAAAAAAATTTGGGTAAAGAGGAGGGGCAAAAAGCCCATAGACAATGGTGAGCACTCATATAATCAGACAGCTCAACTAACTAACAAGAGTTAAAGGACATCAAGAATATCCAAAGGAAGGAACTCCACCTAAAATAGTCTTCCCATATATGGGATATCTGGACTATCAATTTCTGTAAAATGGGAGTAGCTACTTACATTTCATCGGCATTTTGAATGAGTATTCATCATTTTTCCACAAACAAACAATTGGTTCAATGAAAACATATTCATGTCTTTATTTTTTTCTTGTAACAAAGGATGTCTATGTCCTGGCGCAGATAGGGAAACAATAAGCTAAAGTGGAATCAACTCAACCTGGTTGGGATTTTAAAGCTAAAATGCTAAAAGTTTAATTTTTCTATGTTGTGTTTGGGTAAACCACCTTAATTAAGCACTTTTCAATAAGCTCGTATCACACAAAAATTGTCATAAATTATTAGACCATAAAACTATTTGAAACAAACTATGAAAAACTTAATTTAAGAAGCTTCACCAAAAAAGGTAATGATAATAAGCTAAAAACAATAGAAGCTCAAAACTGTTCCAAGCGGCCCCCATGCATGGTAGCTTAAGATAATCCTAATATTTTAGTGGAACACCAACATTTTTTTGAAGATTGCTGTCAAGTAGTACATAATCGTAAACTAGTTTTTTAACAAAAGAATTAAATTATGTTACTGCTTTGAATTTTGAGAAAAACATAATAAAGAAGCCCTTTATTTGTGGATCAGCACCTCACTATGTACAGGCACCATGCAAAAGATGGCGTGTCTGACTCAGGTGCAGTGCAACATGAACAAATTCAACATTACATTTCTAAATAAATTTACTAAAATATAACAACCAAATATAAAAATCGACAAACCTGAGATTGGTAGTTCCAGATACAGACAGTTCCAGAGTATAAACTTGCTAGAATCCTGTATTAATTATAGCAACATCACACAATTCAGTGAAACATCCAAGTATGCACTATTTACCTAATTTCCACAGTAAATGAATAAAGTAACACTATTCCCACAAAACAAGACACAGCCATTAATAACAAATGCTCACAAACTATCCCTAATTCCCTGTAGAGGTCATGATTGAGAAATACCAAATGATGGAATCGAATCCAGTAATTCGTGATGAGTAACAAATTATAATGCTGGTTACCAATTTAGCTACATATCCTAAAATAATTCCACAATAAAATCGATACAACAGAACCAAGGACATGGCATTACCATGGTTCTGTAGGATGTAGATCCACAGACTTCACTCTCTCTGATCTTTGCGCAAGCTTTCGCTGTTCAAATATTACGAAAACACACAAGTTTAAGCAGCCGGAAAATTATACACTCACAGAAAACTTCACCACCAACTTATCAAACATTCCTCGGAGAATAAACCTCAATACAAAAGATAAAAAGAAGAGTACCTTAATTTCGAGTCGGAGAGGCTGCAAAAGCAAGCAAAAAAACAAAGACACAGACAAAAAGGAGTCAATGCACAATTCCACAATAGATCCCGCAGTAACAAAAATCGCGAGAACTAAATCAAGAGGCTCGCGTTTGAAGTGAGGGATACAGAAGCAATTGAAATTCAAATAGGAGAGAGCGTAACAAGAAAACATCAAATCGAAGCGAGTCCGCTCCAGATCTAGGATTGTTGAGAACAGTGAAGCGTTCGTTCGCAAGGGATAAGAGAGGAAGCTCACCATTTCCGAAGATTGCAGGAACTAGCAAGTTCGTATCGCGAGAACTCGTCGGAGATCAAGGCAAATTCGAAGAAACCAATAGATCGAGCTCGAAGGTAGAAAGAGATAGAGAGAGAGCGTAACGATTCGAGGTTTGCTACGCAGTGCAGAGTTAAAGAGTGCAAATATGATGATCGATGGGGAACAAAGGGGAACGGAACGGTGTTTTGCAGTTAAGGCATGGATTTACGAGAATGCCACTGGGAGTAGTGTCGTGTACCAATACGTCGTCGTTCTGTGTCCTTGTAGGGTGTAGGTATCTGCTAGGATTCTGAACGAAACGGAGATGATGAAATGAGTGGCGTGGATCAAACGTGCAGAGGAGTCACTTTGTTTATTTCTGCAATGAAGTTATGGGAATTTTTTTGCAAATCAGTCCCTGTGATATTTTAGTCCTTGTAATTTATTCTTTTTAATTTGTTGCATTGCAGTGTTGATATTTTAGGTTGTTTAGTAAAAAAAGAGTGTTATTCTAAGTCAGTAAGAGAGAAAATCAAACATTTTAATTTATATGATTACATAATTAGTAATATAAAAAAAAATGTGTATCACGTAACATAAATACTCTTGATAAAATCGAGTCATAATAAATAAAGATATTTTATAAAAAAATTATTAAAAATTTCACATCAATTAGAGATAATAACATACCACAATAAACATTATAGTTTTATAAAATTGAGTTAGTTTTTGTTAATATGATATCATAATTATTTAAAGTTTATACTAAAAAAGGTTAGTTAGGCTAATAAGATCACCTTAAACCATCTACTATATAATTTCACACACGAATTGAGAGTTTCACTGTGTTGGAAATCTCACATATATTTAGAGATAAAAACATTTTATAATATATAAGTGAAATCACCTTGTAAGTGAATTGTATTAGATTTAAAAATCACTTTAATAATAATTATGAGAATACCAAAATACAAATTACTAATAATTCTATTTTCATCTGTCAAATGATGGAAGAATTATACCAAAATGCAAAATACTAATAATTCTATTTTCATTCATTATGAATTTAACAAAAGCCTCACTCCCTTAAACAAGAGAACAATAATTTCCGTTGAGCTCAAACTCCCTAGTATGTATTTGGAGAGTTAATTTAGTAATTTTCAAGACATTCAGACACTCTCAATTTGAATTTTATTTTTTATATATTTTATTTAAATAAAACAATCCAAATTTGTTAAATTTCATTTTTGTATAAAAGATTTTAATTACTTCCAATACATAATTTTATTTTAATATTATGTAATACTTTATAATTTAAAAATATTAATTGATTTTTTTTTAATTGACACTTGTTAATCGTATTTTATGGTCAATAAATAACCTTGATTTAAAAACAACGTTGATGCTAATCAAGAAAACCCAAAATAACATTATCTATTAATGGATAAAACAGGAATGAAAAAACACCATGATCAATTTCAGGCTAAAAAAATGTTCATAAACCTCATTTTAAAAATTATGTTGAGTCAATGACCTTTTTATCTCAATTGAGTCAACGATGTCATAGTAGCGATAGAGTCAATGCATATCAATTTCAAGCAAGTTAATAATATTTCAATGTTAATCAAGTTGACTTTATTTCTTCTTGATTAAAGTTGAATTAATGAATTTTCAACATAAAATATTTAAAAAATATACAATCTCTAAAAATTTCCATCGAAAGATATTTCAAGTGTAAATCACCCAATTCCAAATTCCTACTAATGAATTTAGTCTCTATTTTCTTTGTCTTGTTTGAATTGTAAACTTTTTTAAATGAACAATTGGGTATCACTCGGTTAAAGTCACAGACTAATTATTTTGATATTGAACTCTATTTTAGCAATTGATTTATTTTAACAGATATTACAATTGTTTTATTACATAATTTAAATTTCAATAAATCTCTGCCTAAAATTCAAAACCAAATACAATTCCTTTTATGAGAAAACCCAAGATATCCCTTGAATAGAAGTTAAAAATAAATCCCTAAAAGTATTAAAATTCATTTGGAAATCTAGTCTTTCTCCCAACATATTTTTTTTATAATGAGTACTAAAAATCAACCTTCTAATTGCACCTTTAAGAAACAAGATTATCTGTAATCTATACTTCAAAATCATGAAGATAACTGAGATACAATGACTGGATTCATAAATTGCACATGTAATTTCTAAAAAAGCAACAGTCTCAATGTTTAACTTTTTCATTACCATGCTTCCATGTATACCTGTCTGGAGAGATTGATTTCCACGAAGGGGAGAGGAAAAGAGAGGGATTGAACCCTGAGACTACACATAAAGTCAATCCAAATAAGTAAAATGCATGCAGGGGAAATCTCATACATATTTTTTTTCACATAAACAATCACTAACAGACTATTTGTTCTTCAATGCTGTTCAAGAAAAACTCTGATACAACAAAAGGTGATATAACAGAAGGGTAAACTTCTTTACACGTATTTCTTGTTAATCATATGGAATTTGGATATATGCTGCGTCACAGATGAAAGGAATGTCAGCATACATACCAACAAGAGCACACCTTATGCTCTCCAAAACAGTAAAGAGATAACCAAATGATACTGCAGTCCAGAAATGCATTCCAAATTTACCCCAGTAGAGTGATAGCGGCATCCAGCGGCTCACAGTTCCTATAACCTGCAGGGCAATCTCCAACAACATTCCCATCACAACATGAAATCTGAAGAAATGAGGCCATTCTTTTCTCCTCACAATTCCAAGATACGCAACAAAAAAGTATGCCATGAGAAACCAGCTAGGCAGGCTCCCAATTGCCATAAGAAAAGGGTACGTGTAGAATTCAAAGCATTCCAAAAATGGGTGAAGATTATATGCTGTCTCAGCATACATCCATGTCTCATGGAGAGGCATGAGGTAAGGTAGGCATGCTAATGATCTCCACCACCATTGCGGTTTTTTCGTCATTGGAGGGTAACGGAAGCTAGTTGGGACATCCTTTGATGATGCTCTAGGAACCATGTTAGACTTGCGCAACTGGGGTAATGCAGGGAAAGAGCGAAAGAGAAGATTTTGACCCTCACTCAAACGTAGGCTTGGTGCAGCAAACACATTTGAAAATGTCATTCCTACCACAGATATTTTATGAACAATTCAGTTAGAAAAATAAAATTATCAAGGAAGCCTATTCCAAAGAGAAAGTGAAACCTGACTAACAAATTTCCAAACATTGTATTCGTACCCCTAATCAGGTGTTATTTAAAAGTACAACATTTAATAATGATAGTGATCCACCAAAGCCATTGAGGCCATGTTTTCTACCAAACATATTATAAACTTATATAGTCTCTGCATTGACACTACACAGATTCTGCATTGGCATTACATAGATTTTGCATTGTCATTTAATCTCAAACTACCATGCAAGATAAGATTCTTAACTTTCACTATAACTACCTTGAAAATATCTCAAATATGATTTCTGGGTAACAAATTTCCAAACATTATACTCACACCCCCAATCACCTGTTATCTAAAAGGACCACATTTAATCATAATGCACCAGTGAAAACCTTTTCCTACAGACCACAGTATACTTCTAGAGTAAACCGTGCACGGATTCTTAACCTTCTATACTATCCATGCACAGATATTAAGCTCATACGTTTAAATGTTTTATCATTTGCAGAGAAGGCGAATCAAATAATATTCTCACAAATCACACATAAGCTCAACAATTCAAAAACATAATGATTACTAAAGCATGGCACGTACCTCTTGGAAACGAGGATTTACATTCTAAATTATGTCGCGAAAAGCTCCGGATTTTGGAGGCGGCAACATTAGCAGACATTCGAGAAGCACAACGAATGATAGAACAAGTTGGTAGGACATGGTTGCGTGACCTGGAATTCACAGGGGCACACCCTTGGGATACAATGCAACCATTTTGTATCATGGTTGGTCAACTGATCGAAGAAGAACCATGAGAAATCAAATTAAAACTAAAATTAAATTGAAGATTAACAGTTGAAAAAATGACTACCGAATCGGATAATAAATGACAAATTAAAAATGAAGAAACAAACACAACATCATAATCACATCACTGCCTGCAACAATCCAAGAATCCGAATCACAGTGTGAAAGTTGTTTTGAATGAGATTATGCAGTAGCTTGTTGGAATGAGAAATTGGGAGGGAGAAATTTGCAAACTAACCTGAGTCCTAGAATCAATTTCCAGCGAGTCCTGGTTAGCGACTCCAGTGTTGAGGGAATTTGCGAGGTTCGTGTGTTAGGTTTATCTGCTAGCGTCTCTGCACGTCAATTTTCACAGAACAAAGAGATAAAGAAACAGTATGTGCCTCCATTGGGCTGGAGAACATTTCTGGAGTTCAAGTATGGGCCAAGCCCAAGCCCAAACCCAAAACTAAAATTATTTGATTTTACCTGATTTGCAAATTCCCAGTTATGTTGAAAAATAATAAAAAATATATTTCATTATTTATTTTATAAAATAATATTGCAAATTCTCGTTCCACCTCCATATCTTCTCCTACACCTTCATATTAGTTGTGAAAAATCGATTTTAACTTTTTTTAAAAATTTAAATAATATTAATGAAACATAATCTCGTTTTTTTAAATAATTTCAGGTGCACCCCACATCTCATACCTATCTCACAACATCTTCATTATTCTCTCCAACCACGAGAACAATTTATCATTTGAGTGTGTGGTGAATGTTGACGAAAAGATTCATTGTATTTAAGGTTTTTCAGTGCGATTTTATTTATTTATTTAGTTTTATGTCTTGTTAGTTTTTTTCTTCTGGAATTTTGACTTTCAAGAAAATTGTATTAAGGAAATAATAATTATAAAATTATATGCAATTATTGTATACAATATTTGACGATATTGTACCCAATTATATGCAATTAATTTAATAATTATAGAATCTCATAATTAGTATCCTACCTAATTAAATTGTATAGAAACTCCCTATATATTTTCTATACATGACTGATGTAATATACACATAAGAGAATAAGAAACATCTTTTCTTCTTACTATTTTTTATCATTTTCTTATAAATTGTAAAAAAATAAGTAAAAAAAACCGTCACCAGTAAAAATGTCACAAAACTTATCACAAAACTAGTCACTACATGCTACCATCAATCATTACAAACAATCATCCACCACTACTTAAAAATGAAGAAGACATCACAACATCGTACTTATAAAAATATTATTAAAATTAAAAAAAAAATATATATATATATATATATATATATATAAATGCAAAGAAAAGGTATAGCTAAAGGGAGAAATTCACATAACATAGTTATAAATCTTTATATTGTAATAATACCTATATAAGGTTAGAAAAAAGAAAAGCCACACATTAAAAGAAACACTTATTTGGGGGTCAACGCTATAGTTGTACAGCAAAAAAGCAAAAAACAATTCATAGTAAGGCATAATATTTTTATAACACAAGTTCCAATCAGATGATTAAATTGCTCCATATATAAGGTATCTTTATAAAAAAAAAAACTTTAATGCACAACATATGAATGTACCACACTCAATAATTAATGCTCCATATCAATAATTATACCATTTTCTTCTTCGTAATCAATTCAACTTTTTTTTATAAATATTTATCAAAAAATATTCAAACAAGATCAATGTCATATGCTGTTCATTAAATAATAATAACAATGATATTGAGATGAGTTAGTTGCATTGGTTTGAGGTAAAACAAAACTGAATTAATCATTGTTATTGGGAAAATGATGAAGTAGAAATGCAGAGCATATAGGAATGATAAATGGATACTCTTTTTTTTTTTGTACTTTCCCAACCTATTTCAATTTTAATGTGAAAGTTCGACATTGATTGCATATAGTATGATTAATATTCATATTTTAAATTGATTATGAGAATTGATGAGTATGTAAATATATATTTTTATTTTTATACTTATTTCAATATTCATCATTGTTCTCTTATTTATTAGATAATTTAAAATATTTATGTTAATTTTTGTTAGTTTTTTAACTTATTTATATATCATATATTTGACATTTTTTCTATTTTTATAATTATTTAATTTCTATGTAATTGTATTATATATTGGCATTTTTACTATTTTTATAATTATTTAATTTTTATGCAATTGTTATTTGATATTTATTTATAATTTTAAAAAAAAATATTAGACAAAAGAAAATGTATATTATATCTACATCAAATGCTTGATATCATATTTTTTTAGTTTTTATTTTTTATAAAAAATTATTTAATTAATATTTAGAATAGTAAAAAAAATTAGAAAATGAGAAGAGACATGTGGACAAGATTACTTATAGTTTCTATAAAAAAAATGATGACCATGAAAATGAATTTTTACTTATAGAGATAAAAATAATAAAACCTACACTATATCCTAATTATTTGAAGAAGCATAAGGCATATTCCAAGAATAAACTTCTCCACTTTCCACTTTTCTCAAAGCTTTTATGTCCAATGAATAACCCTAGAGAACCACTCAAATACCCTAACCAGTTCGCTAGTATGGGTTTAATTTGTATGTACAGTGGAAATTTAAATAACCAATATTATACTAATGAATAAGATCACATAGTATAATGATCAAATTTTATTAAATACTTTTACCAATAAAATATTTATTAGATTTAAAAAATGTTTTTCACTGTCATAAAACAACTTCTCACAAAAAAAATAATATAGTTTTGTTAGTATTTATATTTTATCTGTATGAATTTTATATGAAGTTAATATAAATTAACTTCCCACAGAAATTATATGACAAAACCATGATGAAATTAATGGGTGTAATTTTCGAAACAAAAATCAAAACTTATAACTAGTTTCGTCATCTTCTTAATGTCATTAGACCAAGAAATTATTTCAGACAAAAGTATTGACGATCTCAAACTTAAAATATTCAGTCAAGAATATGTGTCTCTTCTTATATATATATATATATTAAAATCTTCACCATATGTTCTTTGTATTTAATCTTATTATTGTCCTAATTCAATAATAAATGTGGTCATCTTTAAAAAGGTCGATTTTCTAGAATTTCATAATTTGTACTAACATTGATACATTTAATCACATATATCGGTAAACGACAGTTTATACGCCGTGTTGACTTATGATATTGTTGGGTATGAAGTTAGAACCAATTGGGTTGGATTGACTAGACATCATGTGTTAGTGAGTAGACTTAATCATTGTGTCCATTTTATAATATCTATTTAAACTTTATTTAAAGAGATCATTGTACTTGTAATTGATGTGAAGATAAAATGAAAACCTAATAGTTGTCCGCGTGGATGTAGATTGCAGTTGGCGATCGAACCATGTTAAATTGTATGTTGTTTATTTTCTTTTCTGCAGTTGATTTGTGATTATGTGTGTTGTTTCTGCGTGTGTTTTTTTTTTCATCAGATACTACATAAACTATGAATTGATTAGGCTTGATATGATTTGTATTAAAAATAAAATAAAAAAAGTTTGGTAAGAGGAGAACCTTTGAAGATGGGTTAGTGGTCCACCATTTTGTTCTTCTTTTGAATTGATCCATCAATTGTGGTTGTGGATTCCTTATAAATCTTCCTTAACAAATTTTCCTTATCGTCTACAATCATTTTCTAAGGAGCAATCCAACATAACTCCCTGTCGCCGCGTATATATATATAACCTTGTCTTTTTTCTAAACAGAATTTTAATTTGAGTGAACAAAACAAACCCAATCTCCTTCATTTGGCTACATCTCTACCTGCTTGGTTCTTCATGTATTAATATGAGAACATCACTCAGAGCTACAGACATTTGATTTTGATTTTTTATTTTTAAAAAGTATATTTTAACTTTAATTTTATAAAATTAAATTTGTATTTAGTTATATATATTATGAATTTAACTAATTTTACTTCATCTGAGATCCCCATTTGAATTAATAAACTTTTTCCAATTTTTTCTAACCAAGAAAAATTATGCTGTGTGAACCTTTATTGGACGAATTAGGGAATTATTTTTGTAAAAATTAACTATTAATCTCTCAAGTACTATGGTCTATTTAAGAGATTTTTGTATGGGAATTTCTCTGAAAGCTCAAAACCTTTACACTCAATGTATGAGATTAGTAAAAAAAGACAACTTTGTAAAAGAACCAAATATTAGGTATTTTTGTTTACTCAAGTTTTCAAAATCATTTCCTTGTGAAGAATGATTCTCATAGAAAAGTTTAGTAATTATGAGAAAAAAAAAACTAAAAGACTACAAATAAGAGAGGATTGAAATTAACTAAATATTCAATATTGTATATTAAAAGATGTATTTGAAGTCTAATTCAATCTTATAAATTTCACTTATAAAATGAAGTTTGCATTCACTTATATATTATGAACTAAATTTATTTTTAGTTGGTAAGAGATTTTCAATACCCCTCATATCGAAATGTGTATGATAGATATTTATGAATGATCTAATAACAATATGATATCAGTAATGTTTTGATACCATCTTAAGATTGGACTTAACAAGATAGTTATAATGCTTTGAGACTATATACCTTATAAAATCGATTGTCAACTCGTGCAAGAACCACTTGAAAAGACTAAGTGAGGAAGACACAAAACTCTCCAATTTTCTCAAAAATTGAGTATAGTTTCTTTAATCAAAATTCAAATCTCAAATATACAAGGGCAGCACCTTAATTTATAGCCTAGAGGTGCTGAAATGTAAGCTAAACAAATTCAAAATCCCCCCCAAATACAAAAGAAAGTGGCGCCAACTATAGTCACGAGGAAGGTGTGACTTCCTCTCTTATTTTGGCACCTCCCTATTATGTCTACACCACTCTACTAAGCTCACACCCTCCTAAGACTCCTAAACTAAGGACCTAAAGATGCTTTTACAAAAGAGGTTTCTTATGTTTCCCTCTAAGCACCTTCAAACAATATTCTCTATTATTTAAAACTTGGGCTTGGGCTTTGGGCCTCTCTTTATTTTATGTCTTCTTTTAATTTTGAGAAGACTATAAGGAAAAACTTCAAGTGTGATGGTGAATGGCCTCTTCCTTCATTAATAAAAACCTCATTTAATTGATTCTCATCAAGAAGCCCATTGGAGAAGCACTTCGGATAAGCTCGTCTGAGACGTCTAACCATATTAAGAAATGAATTTTAAGTCTAACTTAACATTATCAAACCGACCTATAAGGTGAAATTTGCATTCATTTATATACAATATAATGTTCGGATCTCTACTCGATATGGGATTCCCAACTCAACATGATATCTAATTACATGTAAAATAATTAAAAGTTAAGATATGTGAGTAAGATTTGAAAAAAAAAAAAGAGTGCTAAATTAAATTTAAAAGTTTTATGAAAAGCATAAATTACTACTAGAGTTTGTGTTGGATCCTATCATAAAACAGTGTACATAGAATCTTACAAAATTTGTGTGTTGGATAGGTACAGATTCTAAATCTTTTTTTCGTGGTTCAAATTTCTCTTCGTTTATGGTAGGTATTGTGAGTCCCCTTCCTCTAAAATTCAATATTCCTCTTCAACATCAATTCAACCATTATTCACATCCATATTGCAATATTAAAAAAAAATCTAAACTAAAATATATTTTTCTACGTATTTTCATTAATAAATAAATAACTTATAAATTGTTTTAGACAAAACATATATTAAATTATAAATTAAACATGGCATAGATAATTAAAATGGGTTGGATGATGATAAAATATTTTTTTGTGTTATTCAAGTAAAAATTATTCATCCAAAAATAAAACTCAGCTAATTCATGGAATCAATTTATTGAATAATCTAATTAACCCTTAAATAATTAAAATATGTGCCTAATTATGGGTAGGATAATGATAATAACTTTATTTGTTAGGTTTATTGGCAGTAACAGTGGGCCCTCCAATTATTAATTGCATAATACAAGCTAACTATTTTGCTTTTCCATATAAATTCGTTTCTAAATACTTTCTCTTTTCAATATAAGAAAATTGTAATATAATACACATATAAATAAAAATACTCAATTTAGTAATTTTAAAAAAATATTATCAATGTATTAGATTGTTTTTTTATTAATGATTTTTTCATTATTTATTAATACAACATAAATATTTATAACATTTAATAGAGACACGTTCTGGATATTCAAGTTCTCCATAATTATTTTTTTCTTCATTTCAACAACAATTATATTTCAATTGTTTGAAAAAATTATTATTTTGAAATTTGCATTTGTCATGATATTTGTAATAAAAAATCATGAATAAAAGAAAAATTGTGAATAACATTTGACACGAAAATTAACACATCTAAATATGAAACAATGGTTAAGTGATAAGAAATTAAAAAAATTAATTTATAGTTCTTTACATACCAACAAACACTCATTTAAAAAAATTATTAAATAATTAATTTTAGCGAATGAAATAAATTAGTAATAAATTATTAATAAATTATGATTGAAATAGTAATTAATTTAATTTTGATATAATTTAGTGTAAACTAATAATTAATTTAATTTTTAACGTTAATGTATAATAAGTGATCCAAATCAAATTAGTTATTAAATACAAATATATCATTATATCAATTTGATTTGAGTCACTAATTCTTTTACAGATTAAATTTAGTTTTTGTTATTAATTTACATTGATTTAACCAACTAATGATTGATTTAGCGATCAAATTATAATTATTTTATTATTATGATTATTTATTTTATTATTATTTGTTATAATTATTGTTTTGATTATTATTAATATAGTAATAATATTAATTGTAATAACAATAATAAGAGTTAAATATGTGTTTTGTTCTTGTATTATAACGCAAAATTAGTTTTTATCTTTAATTTAAACTGTAATTTTTATAATAAGAAAGTTATTAAAATGTGTCCTTAAATTGAAGTAATGAGAATATGGTTGATTTTTTCGATTATAATACTACCGATAGAAAAAGAGATTGTTAAGTGGTGTGTAATTAAGATTTTTTCACCACCTATTTTCTTGCCATTTCGATTACAAATTAATTTAACAAGTGATTTTTTAATTTTAATAACCATTTTGAATATTGAGATTTGATGATTTGTAAAATCAAATGAATGAAGTCAGTAGATTAGTGTCGTAACCCTTTCTATATAAGGGTTAAAAATCCTTCTAAAATGTCTCATTTTATTTTATTTATTTATTATAGATTAAAAAAACATATCAATATCTTGGGTGATAATTCATTGTGACAAAGCAAGCACCTGTGGCCACATCTCCACTTTTGTGCAAATAAAGAAAACCAGAAATGACAGAGTTTCTGAAAGTGTCAATTACGTATTGTGTTTAAACGATAGATATTTTGGAGGTGAATCTGAATAAAAAAGGAACAAGATGTAAAAAAAGACATCATGAGTATACTACAACCGTCTCTTGAACCTTAAATAACATCCGTAGAATTTGGAGAATCTGTTCTTGCTTTCAATATGGCCACATAATTGGGACCTATTGCTGCTACATTCCTGTTGCTTCTTCGATGCATGCAAGAGTCCACCATTAATTCAAAACTTCAATGTTTCTATAAACTTTAAACCCTAATTACCCATAAACAATGCTTATTTTTTCTTCCTTTGGGAAATGGTATAGCACCTATTGTGAGTGAAAAGCGGTTTTTGGGTAATTTCACTGTCTTACACAAAGTCAATTAATGAATGTGAATTTTTTAAGAGTTCAGATTAGGCGAAAAATGAATGTGATTCATATTTGTAATTGTAGTTGTTCTCATTTATTAAGTATTTTAAGTATGTTTTGATAGTCGATCACCGAAATCGAGTGACTAACTCGTTTGATATTAACCGATACACTAATTATTTTTCAAAATTTTAAAGTTTATTAGAAAAAATACAATTTTTTATGATTTTAATTTTTTATTTTATTAATGTTATTTTTTTATGCAATATCATGTCTATCTAGAATGAGTTTTATATAAAAAAAATGCTATAATTTTAGTCAATAAAAAATTAAATTAGACTTAAATGAAATATTATTTTTTTATTCAAATAATTCACATTAATGTTTTATTTTTCAGTATATAAAATAATTTATTGTGAATGCAAGATTATTTTAATAAATGATACTTTTATTTTATTAGAAAAAGTGTATTAAAGAACATGGTGTTATCGTCCGAAATACATATATATTGGTTTTGATAACTTCATTACCTCCTAATTCTTCTCTTTTGTGATCAAACATGTTAATTTCGAATGTACTAAAAGGTTAATTTCTTAAATATTATATTACCTAAATATGCACAAGCTAATTGAAGTGTTGCGACACAGTGACAGGAAAATAACATGTGTATCTTTATATAGTATTATTCTTTTCATTATTTTTTTTCATATTAATTGTTTTAATTTTAATTTTTTCCTCACATTTTATCTTTATCTATATTTTTATTGTACTATAAAGATGTATAAATAAAATTTAGGATGAATGAGTTCCGTGATAAATGGTAAATTAAAAGTAATTTACACCAATACCTTTTCAGGTTTTTCCAAATTATATTGAGATTTTTGTGTTTTTTTTTAAAAAATTCTACACAATTTCTCATTTATTTTTAAACATTATCTTCTATTTTTACACTTCTAAAGCATTTTCTTCAGTTTTAAAATATTCACTCAGCCTTCTAAATAACAAGCTTTTGTAAGAGAAAATGATAAACAAATCAAAGGATATAATTATATTTTGGAAAAAAAAAGTCTGAATAGGTATAATTTTAATTTATTATAAATTTAAAGGTGTGAAGAAGTATCTAAGGACAGCATCTTTCACCCCATATAATTAAAATACTATTTACTAATTATTATTGTTTAATAAATGATATACTATATCATTATACATATCATGATATAAATTATATTACACTGCTGATCAAAAAATAAAAAAATAAAAAAATATCATTATATTACACATTTACAAAATAAAATAGAGTCACATGCCTCAATCTTAATAAAATATCAAACTTGTTTAACTAATAACTACCTTCTAATGAATCAAAGAACTTATGGCATGAAAAAGTAATTACATTTGTAAACAAGAAGTTAAAGAGAGTGTTTGGATATGTTTTTCTTTTTCTACTTTTTATAAATAATTTTAAAATAATTAGAGAGTAAGAGATGATAAATAATATGAGATAGATAAAGGAATAGTAAGAGTAATTTGAAACTAAAATGATAGAAAACAAAGGCAGCATAATTTTTTTGTTTTACTGTATTATATTTTCATTAAAACAAATTTAGAAAATATTTCCTTCAAAATTTCAAAATTTAAAAGAGGCTCAAAATTTTAAAATGAAAAAAAAAACACTGTCAATATTTCATGGATATACCCTTTGATTTTTTTTCTTTCTCTACTTGTATAGCGCTTAGAAAGTGTTTGCTACGACAATTTAATCTTCTCCCTTTATCACCTTTTTCTATCTTATTTTTTCATGTTCGACCTTCAACTCTCGATTGGTAGTGTACTTGCAAAAAGGTTTTTCGACGGTCAAATAAATATTCACTATTTGAGTGTAGTTAATATATTGATCAAAACATACCTTATTATTGTATAACATGTTTATTTATATAATTTGTAATGGTCTCTATCATTCATGCATTATATTTAATGTGTATCATAACTTAAATAAAATTACCTAATTTATCGTATATCTTCTTATTTTACCTTGATGTATTAATTCCGACCAATCGAACGACCTCCAATACCAGGTTGGTTCGTCCAGCCCCAACCAATATACTTTCTATGAGTGTTTTTTTCAAACTTTATTATCATGAAACATAACATATCACCTAGACTAACATTCCGGAATTCAAAGATTCCATCATTACATACAAAAATATTATAAAACATGAAAAATTATTACAAGTAAGTAAAGTGGAATAATTTTAAAGTGTTTGTGCTGCCTCACACATTTAAATTTCTCTCTATGAATGAATTTGAGACGCATTAGGTTAAAGTTATATTGAGTTAAATATAATTGTAGTTTTTGAGAATAGAATCATTTCCACATGAAGTTGGAAGCTCTTGCATTTTCTTTACTTGTTAATGTGTCTCTTTTTATTTGCTGTCTCTCTCTGGTCCCTTCTTTACTTTGTATTGACTTCATATTCATAGGTCAATTTACTTTAACACCTTCTTAATTTAAGTGCTTAATCACTAACAAACACCAAAAGCTTTTTAACCCCATTTTGCACTCTATCTAACTTTGCCCATCACACCAACCAACTTCCTAACACCATTTCTTTTTAAGAATTTCCAATCATGGTTAAACCACCTTTTCCTTAGCTAAGTTGATTGTTTCAGTCCATCAATGGTGGTGGTGGTGATGATGAGTCACCATTTCAAATTTTTTATATTTCAAGTACTTAAATATTTGATAGTGTCACTTCCTCATTTTAGTATTTATTTTTCACTTTGTTGATCACACAAGCTGCTTTCAACTGCTAAAAGAGTTTGTGTGTCTCTTTGGTTATGTTATAATACTAGTAATACATTTTTTATTGTGAAAATTATGCATGAGATTAATTTGTTTACGCATTTTTATAGTCACCTAAAAAAACTAGTTGAAATTGTTTGGCTGAAATTTGATTAGTTGATTAACAAAATTAATTTTAAAATATATAAAAGTTAATCTTTATTTTTTAAGACTAAAGAATGTGTTTAGTAAAATAATGACTGAAGAAAAATATTTGGTTTTATACCGGACGGTACCAGACGAGCCAGTCTCAGTCTTGACAACTGATCGATCGTGTCAAAGAACATCTTAAGACACTTAATAAATGACAACAAAGCTAGTTACAAGAGTATTTGATGAGTCATATTCATGTCCTAGATTATACGAAAAATATCTCCGACAAATAAGTTAAATACTGATTAGCTAAAAAATGATACCAATATTCTTCAGATATTCCAACATACCTATATACTAATATATCTTCCTACAAATCACCATCTTTATATTTCTTCACATTTCGTTTATTACTTAAAAAGAAAGGAAAAAATTGATATAATTAGTGTGAAAGTTTAGAGATTAACTAACACCAACCTCAAAATTTATGATAATGGTACTTGGTAAGTGGCCTATATTTAAGAGAACTTTTACATTAGACACTAAAAATTAAAGAAATGAAAATTGTTGATATTAGATTCTTTAAGTACAACATTTCCCTGTATAGTGGCATCTAAACACAATGGATTCGATATTTTAAAACAAAGTTTTGAATTTAAGTTTTATAAAAGGAAATAATTTAATTGAAAATGTTGTAATATTTTAATGTGTGATAAACAGAATCAGATATGTTTCCTACTTAACATACTCATATGAAAAAAACACAAACATTTTAAAATAATTATACAAAATTATAACATTCATTAAATGAGAAAATTTAATACATTAACATTGTCGATAACATAGATGCAATTAATACTTTTTATAAGGCATGCAACTAAAATTTTAATAATATTTCTGTTTATGGTATAATATCACATGATGCAGTGTATAAATGAATTAAGGGTTTTTACCATGATGGAGTTATTTTTTTTTTTGCTTTTTACTAAGATGGGATCCGTTAAATTTTTTTTACAAATTTAGACAAGTCGTGCCAATTCGGCACGACTTCATATGCACAAATCGTTCCAATTTGACACGATTCTGTCATGTCATACTGAAGTCGTGTCAACTTGTCACAACTTTTGTCTTGTCATACTGAAGTCGTGCTAATTTGGCACGACTTCTGCCATGTCAATTTTTTTTAATTTTATTGTTTATATTTTGGGTAGTAAGTTATGTAATGTTAAAAATTAATTTGATACATAACTTTTTAAGAGTGTTAGTTTTAAGGAACACAAAATTGAATAATCGTGTATGGATCATGTTCACATTAACATCGTCGATAACATAGATGCAATTAATACTTTTTATAAGGCATGCAACTAAAATCTTAATAATATTTCTGTTTATGGTATAATATCACATGATGCAGTGTATAAATGAATTAACATGAAGCTGATTAATCAGTCATGTAGATTCTAAATGCATGTTTTGAAATTATGATATACATTTTCTTTCAAATGAAAAACATAGAAACTTCTTTCATAAGGAATTTTTTTATGTTGTTGGAGTGTGATTGATTACATTTAACAGAAGATGAACACGGTAAAAAAAGTTTATCATAGGTTACTATGTGTTGTGTGAGAAGTGGTTGAAGAAGAGTAATTCGAATATTCCAATAACGGGAATTTGGATAACGACAGAGACTCTGTGTTGTGTTGATGCCATGGTTTCTCTGCCTCTATAAATTCATAGCTACTCTCTCTGTTTGATGATAAGAGAAATGGGTGTGAGCTCCAACAGAGTTGAGGACTTAGCATGCAACAATGGTTGCAACATGAAGAACCAAAGTGAGATACAAATGGCAATGCCAGTGGCAGCCATGGAAATCCACAAGGTTCAGTTGCCACCAGAACGCACCACCATGCAAAAACTCAGACACAGACTCTCTGAGATCTTCTTCCCAGATGACCCTCTTCACAGGTTCAAGAACCAAACTTGCCTCATGAAACTTCTCCTTGCTCTTCAATACCTCTTCCCCATTTTCCAATGGGCCCCTCTCTACAACCTTTCCCTTCTCCGTTCTGACATCATCTCCGGTCTCACCATTGCAAGCCTCGCCATTCCTCAGGTCTCTCTCCCTTTTTTTTCTTTCTAGCAGTATTCAAAAACCATAGCATGATCAGAGACAACCTTAAAGTCAAAAGGGTTGGACGAGTTTCATGAATTAAGAACTTTGGTTACATGTCCCATAGAGATTGTTTGTCTGCAACTGAATTACCAGTCTCAGACAAACAATCTTCACGTAATATGTTACAGGGTTTTGTTAAAGTTTTGTCTTTTAAAATTGAAAAGCTTTGTGAAGTGTGTCAGGTGAAAAGTGTCTGAGATCATGGATAAGAGGGCTATTTTGGATTGTGTAATAAGTACCCACACGTGCATGTTTCATAGATGTTTAAAGTTTGAAGTTTTTGTGTGTGCAGGGAATCAGCTATGCTAAGCTAGCAAACTTGCCACCCATTATTGGATTATGTCAGTACCCTTTGTTTGTGCATGTCATTGAGTTCTTGTTGTAGATTTGTATGATGAATGATGATGTGTGAGTGTGAATATTGTGCAGATTCCAGCTTTGTGCCTCCGCTGATATATTCCCTGCTTGGGAGTTCTAGACATATTGGTGTTGGTCCAGTTTCAATTGCATCTTTGGTCATGGGATCAATGTTAAGTGAGACAGTTTCTTATGTTCAAGATCCTATTCTCTATCTCAAAATGGCTTTCACTGCCACTTTTTTTGCCGGATTGTTCCAATCTTCTCTGGGTATATTAAGGTATTAAATCATGGTTTAAGTTTTTATTGTGGATTTTTTCAATTATGCATTGATTGAGATATTTGGGTAGCTATATTTTATGACTGATAATAGCCTTTGATGATCCACACAGGTTAGGCTTTGTAATTGACTTTCTCTCAAAGGCAACTCTGGTGGGTTTCATGGCTGGTGCAGCTATTATTGTGTCACTGCAGCAGCTGAAAGGGTTGCTTGGAATAGTTCATTTCACCACTAAGATGCAAATAGTACCTGTGCTCATCTCTGTTTTCAAGCAAAGACACGAGGTAAAGTTTGATATTCATACTTTATTCTAGTTCTACTCAGATTTTGTAATAATATATGTTAAAATTCAGAGAGAGCCACAACTTCTTTTAGATATATATATTATAGTTACTGGTTTGCATGTTTTGAATGGTTGGAAGAGTAAAGCAACTTTAAAAGAAAACAAAATGAAATCCCCACCGTAAAGCATTCTGATAGCACTGATTCTGTTTTAAGAAATAAGAATTGACACTGTCACTGAATTGAGATTGGTAATAATATATGTTAAAATTGAGATACTATTTTTTTTTTTAAAGGACGGCCACAACATTTTTTAGTTATATATTATAGTTACTGTTTTGCAAATGGTTGGAAGAGTAAAGCAACTTTAAAACAAAACAAAATAAAACTCCCACCGTAAAGCATTCTGATAGCACTGATTCTGTTTTAAGACATAAGAATTGACACTATCATTGAATTGAGATTGGTAATTGAAAACCAGCTATTTTTATGTATATATATATATTCTCTTCTTTGACTTTTATATAAAGGGATTAGATTCCAACTATTTATCAAACTAAAAATTTCTTCCTTCTAATTATATCATGAAAGGAAAAATGGAATGGCTAGGCAATTAAGGGTCATTTCTAAATGAAAATAAATATTTCATATTAGTCCCAAGTTATACAAATGTGAGTGTGATTACGTATATGCTCACTAAAATTTTTGAGCAACTTGTGCAGTGGTCATGGCAAAACCTTCTGCTGGGATTCAGTTTCCTACTATTCCTGTTGACAACAAGGCACATCGTAAGATCCTATATCTCGAATACAAAAATACATAGATTACTACTCTTTGCTCTAAGACAATTAAGCTACTTCTTGATATCTGAAAATTCTTAATGATTGCAACAGAGCTTGAAGAAGCCAAAACTATTCTGGGTTTCAGCAGCTTCCCCGTTGACATCAGTCATTCTGTCAACCGTTTTAGTATTTTTTCTGAGAAATAAGACCCATAAAATTGCTATTGTAAGAAAGAGCACTTTCCCTTTTAATCTTTTAAAAAACACACTAGAGATGCTCAAGTATTATTTTCATTCCTAATAGTGTTTATCCTTTTTTCTGTCAGATAGGTGCATTGCCAAAAGGGCTTAATCCACCATCATCAAACATGTTATACTTCAATGGTCCTTATTTGGCTCTTGCTCTCAAAACAGGACTTGTCACTGGGATTTTGTCTCTCACTGTATGTTGTCCCAAACTGAGAAACATAATGACTACAGAATACACCATATAAGCAAGCATACACACAAAATACACCATATAACTCAACAGCTATTTTCTTCTGTTTCAGGAAGGAATTGCAGTGGGAAGAACATTTGCTGCACTGAAGAACTACCAGGTGGATGGAAACAAAGAAATGATGGCCATTGGTCTTATGAACATAGCTGGTTCTTGTTCTTCATGCTACGTCACAACAGGTAATGATTCTTCTCTCATTTGACCACGTGATTGACAATTTACTAGTAGTTAAGTTATTGAAGAGATGGAAGTTGAGAAAATGTCCATTCTGACATTAAAATAAACTTGCAGGGTCATTTTCTCGATCAGCTGTTAACTTCAATGCTGGGGCACAGACAGCAGTATCAAATATAATCATGGCATCAGCAGTTCTTGTGACCCTTTTGTTTCTGATGCCGCTGTTCCATTACACACCGAATGTAGTCTTAGCAGCCATTATCATCACTGCTGTTGTAGGGCTAATAGATTATCAAGCTGCATATAAATTGTGGAAGGTTGACAAGCTTGACTTCTTGGCCTGCTTGTGCTCCTTTTTCGGTGTTCTGTTCATTTCAGTGCCTCTAGGCCTTGGAATAGCGGTAAGCTAGGAATAATTTAATCTGTTTCCTGTTATTAGAAATCTAAAATACATTGTATGTTGATGCTATGTGATTAATATTACTGGCTTGGCCAAAATCTTCAGGTGGGAATATCAGTCTTCAAGATCTTGCTTAATGTCTCTAGGCCAAACACACTGGTTTTGGGGAATATACCGGGGACGCCAATATTCCACAACCTAAACCAATATAGAGAAGCTTTGAGGATTCCTTCATTTCTCATTTTGGCTGTTGAGTCTCCTATCTACTTTGCTAATTCAACGTACCTGCAAGAAAGGTTAGATAAAGCGACTTATAGATTGTAATTTTGTAAATGTTTAGAACATTTCAATGATTTTTTTAGAGGCATTTTCTGAGTGATTATGAGATTCTAACCACTTGAGTGCTTTTCCTGCTATAGGATACTGAGATGGGTTCGAGAAGAGGAAGAGCGAGTAAAAGCAAACGATGAAAGTGCATTGAAGTGTATAATTTTGGACATGACAGGTATGCATTTCTTCTGACTTAAAGTTTTGTTATTCAAGTTTTGAGATACTTCTGACTGAAAAGAATAATTTCTTATTTTCTTTCCCCAGCTGTTACAGCCATAGACACAAGTGGAATCGATACTCTATGTGAGCTTAGAAAGGTGCTGGACAAAAGATCACTTCAGGTATAGATACTATCTGTAACATTTTATAAGGCCATAGAGACTTCCATCAGTTTTATTTCAAATACTTATATTCATAATTCGTTGGTGCAGCTTGTGTTGGCAAATCCTGTTGGAAATGTGATGGAAAAGTTGCATCACTCAAATATTTTAGATTCCTTTGGGTTGAAAGGTGTCTATCTCACAGTTGGAGAAGCTGTGGCTGACATTTCATCCTCCTGGAAAGCTCAGCCTTGAATTCCATAGATGAATTTCAAGTACAAAAGGAAAAAGATGAGGCTTCTAACTTCTTTCAGAATCTCTCCGGCTACTTTGCTAGCAAAAACCTTGACAAACCAAGGCTTTTGTTGTTTCAGAAGAGCATCCAAGCAAAACACATTGAGATGACTTTATTCTGTTGACATTGATAATATTATAGATATTTTGAGATTAAAGAAGGAATAAAAGACGAGCGTTCCAATCTTCTTTTTTGCTGATATGACTATATTCTTTTTCCTTTTTCCTAACACAAATGTTAAGTTTTCCCAATTTGAAAAAAAAGACCTCACACTAACAAAAGGGAAAGCGATTGTTAGCGGAGCCAGTGCTTCCAATGCCTACACGTATAAATAAAGTAATCCCACTAGTAGGTTACTTTAACAAGCTTCATTCCCATGACAAGATGATTACATAATGGTTTAATTCTCATTCCTTTAATAAGGAACTACATGGACAATGTAACATTAGCAATTAAACTATGTAGAGGAAGATCGACCAAAAATGTGGTGCAAATTTATCAATCAATAAATAGTTATAAATAAATAAATTTGACGAAGAGGTTCAATCTGCTACCTGATATACCAACCTCGATAAAAGTAATGGGACAGAAAGAAGTAACATATAATTCCAAGACTGCAAACAGAAGCGAAAACTCACAAAAAGAGTAAAAAGAATAGAAATCCTATCAACTAATGCATCACCTTAACCAACAACACCAAAGGGAGGGAAAATCAAAAATAGAATATAAATAAATTACATCAAGACTTCCAGTAATTCCTGAAAATTATGTACCTAATCTCGTCTGGTTATATGTTTCATTTCTATTGCAACTAAAGAATTAAAAGAAAATGTAGGTTTTTTAACCGCAGAATAGAATTATTCACTTCTTGGGCTGTATCTTGTAGATCATCCAATATAAAGAAGCAAAAGTGGTTACCATCCTGCAGCACTTCTTTCTTGAAAAATGTACTTCAGCCAATCAAACATCTGCAAGGAAGTCGACAGTATTAAGCCACAGGAATAGTTAACCATCTTTTGGACAGTATATAAAACAGATTGCTCTCTGACTCATCATTATCTATAAACGATAATCTATATCTATAGTATATATAAAATGAATACAAGGTGCTGGAGTGCACATTTTTGTGCCTTGTTATACCCCCGTAAAGCTAGTTAGGTAAACCATTATTTATTTCCCAGTATTCTATTCTTTATCTCTCTCTTATTTTATTTCTCCTCTTTAAAAATATAGAAGGTATGAAGTCTCTTATTCCCTAGTCTATAATAATATTTTTCTATAATCTATAATAAATGGAATACCCTCATTTGTTATATATATATATATATATATATATATTGTTAGACTACTTTACCCTTCAACTGCACCCAAAACATCTACTACTCTTTACGAGACTTCCACATCAAATTAAAAACATTAAACTGATAAAAGAATTAAATTTAATAATTTATGCAAAAAATAAAAATCTGACAGACAGGCAAAACTTTCTGTCTTTCGCTAGTGTTGACATAATGAAAATTCTTAGTTCTCGAGGGGTGCTTACTCAGAAAGACTGCAAGTTTAAACAGTTTGCAATAGGATAGTCTCCCACACTCCAGCCAACAATTGGAGTATGGATCTACTTCTAGTAAAATATATGAATAAATAGATTTTAAAAGACTTACAGGTTAACGTAACTTTTTATAAATTAAAATATGTTCGCGTAGATAGACCTTATATTTACTAAATATTAAAATATATGGGCTCCTCTTTACCCAAAAGAGGTCATCATGTGATATACGTAGCTGACCTTGCCTTTGTAGGATGAAGCATTTGTTATTGTTGTATGGGCTCCGCTTCAGGAGAATGTCTCTTTTCCAGTGATTCCCTCTGGCACTGAAACCCACAAATTAGACTTCTTTGCCCTACCTCACTGTCAGTGTCATGTCTAACCCAACCTTTGTCCGTTCTTATTGATCAATTTTGGTGAAAAAATTGCACAAACCATTCATTATTATAATTATTATTAGTTGCATTAGGGTTAAATGTGTGGTTTGGATCATACCCATTTGTTCTTTGTGAACAATTTTAGATATAGCGGTGTTTTTTCGGTTTGTTCCTGCTGGAATTTGGACTGGCATCAGTTTGGGGTTTACTTGCTTCTCTCTGCCTCCGCTGTTTGCTGCTTAGCTAGCTGGGTAGAGAACAACGACAACTATATGGCTGGGTTTCAATTTGGTCCTTTGATGCCGGTGGTGGTTCCACAGCCTCGGGGTATTGGCTGAATTGGAGGTATTGGTTTAAAGCAGGGCTTGGAGGCTTGGTGCCAGGAGGTTTGCACTTGTTTGGGTTTTGACCACGTCGGAAACTCTAACAGCCTTGAGGGAGACGGTGAAGAGAGGGGGTGGGGCAGTTGTAGGTGAATTTCAGAGGGAGGTTTGGAGGAAGGATCTTTCAATAATTTCAAAAATAGTTCTGTAATGACCCTTTTCAAGCAAGGGGAAGTTCCCAAAGCAAGTAAGGAGTCAAACTAAAATAAACAAAATTAATTCTTCTTCCCCTTCTTTCATTACTAAAAGTACTATCTATATACCAGTGGATCAGGAGCCAAGAGGCTGTCACATTTCCCAGTACAAAACAGGATGAAAAGGGAATGTAACAACAAAATATAAATTGGCAGTATCCTAATAGAATAGAAATAATCTAGAATTTTACATGTGTCATAGGGTGGTGACTCAGAAACTAGAGTTTTATTTAATTGTCGTTTGCTAATATGTAACACTTTTTATCTCAGCCTTAAATCTAATTGGAATACAGATACTCTAATTCAACTTGGTATTGCAGAGAGCTTGATTATTTGGAGAGGGGGAGCTCTGACATGAGCTACCAACAAAGAGAATAGCATAAAACTTAAAACTTAATGCAACATGATATCCAAACAGAAATGAGAATATAAAACTTAGTGCATAGATTAAGGTTTTTCCTTCTGATAATGTTCGAAATGGGAAAAGGCAAGAAAAAGAAAAAAAAATAAGCACAACCTTCACAACATACATATAGTATTCAAATGCTTTGCCTAACGCAAATTGAGTTTAACAGCCTGAACATATATTCAGGTTTCTGAAAATAAGTAAACACAATAAAAGATATGGCACAATATATAGATATAAAATATAACACAAGGAAACAAAACTTTAAACAACACATGTCCAATTAGCCAGCTAAGCGTACACGAAGGAGGAAATTCTTACTTGAACGAAATCGTGTTAATGATATCTCCTGGAGTTCCCGCTTCATGCACAGACGTTCACCAAGCAAGGCCATCACTGCAATTCCAGAACCATTCACAATCCACCATGTTATAGAGGAGGGCCAACCCCCATACACAATGCATATAAAGAGATGGACAATGTAGAGTGTGGCTGAAAAATCCAAGCACTTTCGTGATCTTTCAATCAAATAAAACATATATACCGCCCTGCATACAAAAATAGTGGCATAAGAACAATGTCTACAACATAATTTGAGCAAATAGTGCACAGAAGCCGTAACCCAACAGCTAAGAATGCCTCCTTTGGTTCAATCCTCCCACTAAAAATAATCACAGAACAAACACAACATTGGACAGAATTTCTAAATATAAAACAAATAATTCCACTAGATTTAGAAAAAAAAAACATATTATTTCTGATTTCTTATTTAGTAACATTCCTAACAGGGTCTAATTTACAAATCAAATATCGTTTCTTTAACATTCCAAAAGCATTGATAGAAAGAGAACTTAAAATTCCAAATTAAAGACACAACTATCTCAAAGGTCCCAAGTGTAATTTTTGTTTCTTTTCCTACTCTAGAATACAGCACAATCAGTCCAACACAAGGAGAACAATCACTCAAACGGCTTTAACAATGAACATTCATTCATAAGCTTAGAGGCAGAAAGCTGCTAAACCAAACCAAAAAGGAAAATGATGAAGGAAAGAGGAAAATATGCTAAATACATGGTTACAAAAATGCTAAAGGTTTGTTCAGAAACTTCAGGAAGCAATCAATAGAATAAGTAAATAATGAAAGCAACCTTCTAACCAGTAAATTAAAAATTACGATACACTACAGGGAAGTAGAGTCACAACTCACAATCAGTAATCAATTATAGGCCAACTAATGACAAATTCAAACATTTTATTTAAGGTGTAAAAAAACAATTACCCTGAAACTGAACTGAGCAGAAATGAAGCAATAACACACCAACCAGTAACGGTGGAGGTGGTAATGGCAACATAGTCAAAGAAATAAACGAGACTCATCCGAGACACACGCGTGCCAACAAGTATCGACAAGAGCAACCCCAGGGTGATATAGTACAAACATTGAAGACACACAATTTGAGCAACAATAAGCCAAGGGTCCCATACCACCGCACCATAGAACATGACGCCGACCAGACAAACTCCCTCACAAAAACCTAGTCCTCCCAGAAAACCTCCTCAAACAAATCGAAACCAATTCTCAAACTTCCTCCACTACAGCAGCAACCCAGTAATCCAAATCTCCGCAATTGGAGCCACACTACTCGTCATTCGACAAAAGGTACAGAATTTAGAGACCCCAGTTTCCTTAAAGCACTTCAAAACCCAAATCAAGGTTACCCAAATGCAAACGATGGTTCCTGCACCCTCAGATCTGGATTCTGGAAGCGGTAACTTTTCACGGGGAAAATCGACTGAAAAATAAGATCAGCATGAGAAAAACAAATCAATATAAGTTCGTGATCGATTTATCTTACGGGAAATTGAAGAGAGAGATTCCAACTTTGTAGTAACAGTGAGAGGAATTGAGGGAGAGTGAGGGGAAATTACAGATTGGGAGTAGAAGCCGAAAATTGAGAAGGGTAAGAACGAATTGCTGTTGGAGAGAAAATTGGAGTGTTCTCCAACGGTGATGGCCACAGATGAAAATTTTGGAAGAACAATTGCACACAATTTCACTAAGCATTGAAGTTGAAACTACAAAGTGTCGTTTTAGCTTTCTAATTTGTCGTTTTCGTATCTTTGGCATATATAATATACACGTAAACGTATATGTATATATATGTACGTAATAAGTATGTACGTATATAAGTATGTACGTATATTTATAAACACTTGTACTTATTTTTCAATAAAATTGGTATTTTTCAAACCAATGATAAAAATCGTGTTAAAAAAATATGCATCATAATTTTTTAAACAAATATTGGTAGATTAAAAGAGAAAAATATATTTAAAATATTATTAATCTTGATATTTAATTTATTTTAGAGTTTAAATTCATCATAATTTTGGGTGCAATTTATGAAACATATTTGAATATCTTTATATGCATGTATATATAACAGTTGACCGCATAGCGCAGTGGATTAGCGCGTTTGACTTCGGATCAAAAGGTCGTGGGTTCGACTCCCACTGTGGTCGAATTTTTTGTGTGTTCTTTTCTTTTTCTAATTCATTTAAAATTTTATCATATAAGATATCATTTCTGAATGTAAAATATGCAATAAGAAAATATTAACACATAAATAAACATTTAACAAATCAATAGAAAATAAATAACACTTAATTTTTATTCTATGGTAACATAAAGTTTTTGTTATAATTAAACAAATATATATGTTAGAGGCAATGCCAAATATATTTAACAATATAAATATATTAATGTATGTAATTTTCTTTTTAGAGATTTTGAATCAACCAATAAATATGCATATGTTAATATATTCATGTATATAAGAAAAAACAAGTACATTCTTATTAATTTTTAATTTTTCACTAATTTATTCACCTACGAAACTAAAATATCTTAAGTGAATATCTAATAATCTATGTATATATAAAAGGAATTATCCTCTTTAATTATTTTTAATTTATTCTATTTTATTCTTATATTAATATTTAATTTTATTATTATATTATGGCTCATATTTTTTATTTTTTCTAAAACATATTAAAACGGTTAGAAATAATTTTGAATGTATAAAAGTTTTTTTTAATTTAATTTTCTTAAATATATTTTTATTTTTTCAATTTTAACGCTACTTTCCAATTTTAATAATTTTTTAGATTTTATCACCTTTTTTTTTCTTTTTTGCTTTTTTTCACTTTATCTCTTCTTTCTCAAATATCTTAAAATTTAATAAAATAATTTTCATGCTCTCTATGTGTCTCTCATGCTCTCATATATACACATAAACCTATATTTATTTAAATAAATATAAATATACATATAATAAAAATAAAAATAAAAAATACGGATATAGTGTGTGAAACGTCTTCTCCTAATAATTAATTAATTAAATAATGAGGATTGTTGTTTAAATTTTTACAATAATCATTTCTTAAACACAACAAACTTTATTTTAAGTTGTCTGAATAAGAGTTATAATGACATTTTTATTATTATTATTATAATAATAACAGTATGCTCGTAATGTGTTGATAGATCACTTCATTAATTTTCATAATTTAATAATAGTGTGTTCTTTTTCTTCCATTACATTCATAATATCTTGTTGATTTAAATTTTACTATCATAATCATTAACTTTAGTCAACACTACGATTATATTGTTCTTATCATCGCCATTGGCTACAAAACAAGATAACTTGATTACATTATATGATGTGCATTAAATATAAGATAGGAGATACATTTCTCTATAATTATTTATAAAAGAAAAAAAACATATAATATGGTTTTCACATGCTAAAATTACTTTATACACAATAAAAATAAAACTAGTTAAACTATGAAAAAATATTTTTACAAATTAATTTATAGGTAAACTAATTTTAATTTATAGAAAAAGTCATTCAAACAAACAAGAAATACTAAAAACAACCATCAAACTCTAAAACTTAATCAAGACACTGTGTTCGCGTCACTAGTTAATATGTAAATCACATGAATTGATGTGCACTAAAAATAATCATAACCTGTAAATTTTTTATTCTTAAAAATTATAAACAGAATATTAAAGTTCAAAAAATCTGAAAATGTTCACAACCTTCAACCAAATACCCTCAAGACCACTCATTCACTCAAACTGTGTTGACCAACTAGACGAGTAGTTCACTAAAAAAAACTTACCAACTATGTAACACAGACATTGATACGAACACTTATACGAAGATACGTAAAATCTCTAAAATGTAGAACACGAGGATATGGATCTATATATTATATAATTATTATAAATTGACAATAAAGATTTATGTGCCCAAGTATGATCCAGAGTATTTTTGAACAGAAAGATGTTTTCATGACTGGTTCACAAAGATTTGTTTCTTATTTTTACAATCATAATAACAATTTATACAATAAAGTTTGATTTTTAAAAAATTAATGTATTTTTCTTTTTTAAAATTGTGTTAGAACTGTATTAGAATTGTCAGAAATTTAACAAATACTTTTTGAATTGGACACTTCATGAATACATGTCCTACAGGTATCGAATACCGACACGCCATTTAAGAGGAGTATCCGAGTTTCATATCTTACCAGTCACAGTTCCATAACATTATAATCTTCCAGCCAGATCAATCCAATTATATTATCACTAGTTGTTCATCCAACCATTATTTTAGTATTGAGGGACTAAAAGAACAAAAAGATTATAAGGATATTATCAACCAACAAAGGAATGAAAATAAAAAAAGGAAAACATGATGTCAACTTGAAGTCAAAAACCTCAAGTCAAGAATGTGTATTTAGAATGTCGACTCCTAAGTTATATAAAATTATTGGACAAATCAGAACACATCATAAATCATACATGATTTTAGCCTACGAAAGAGGATAAATTTAAAGAACAAAGAGCAGCAAAGATAAGTGTTAAGAGAAAGGGAGGATCCACGCGATATCAAGATAATACCTGTGAGGAAATCTAACTCCACTGTGACATTGTTAAAACGACAAGAAAAGCCGAACAAAGGCCATGAAACATAACAATAGTTATAAAGTCACCTAAAACAAAAACTTGAGTATTAAACGGGAAACAAACATTATAATTCTTCATCTTCTAAAGATCTTATACAAATAATCTATAAATCTAGAGGAAGTAATTTTGGCCAATTCTCACCAGACATGGAAAGGCAGACCATGCTGTCGTATTGTATGTATTCTGAGGTAACACCATAATATTAATTAAAACTTACAACCAATCGAGAGGGTCCCACTTACTCCCAACATTAAGGAGCCATTCACAGTCCACCCATCAAGTTCTTCTTTCCGAGGCCCAATGCATACTCAAATGCTTGTACAAAGGTACAGAGACTTTAGTCTGAGTATGAACTTGAGTGCAAATCAACAACAAAAATTATGCAGAGCCTGCGTTCTCAGACTTATCAGTCTCCATTGGTTGGCTACTTCTATCCCCAGTATTTTCGTTACTGTTGGCATTATCATCATCCCCTCGAGGGTGTTGCTGCTCATCATCCTGCGGAGATGGGGCTCCTGATCCAGTTGAAGTAGTTGGTTTGGTTGGCCTTGGTTTTGTCATAATTGGCTTGCAGAACCTATTAAAAGAATAAATAATTTTTCAATAGAAAGAAAAATGAACAATTAACACAGAAAAAATAAATATTGATAACTCTAAAAGTTCAAAAGTGACAACTAATCCTTCCCCAACTCGACTAGTTTTGAAGTACATTAAGCAATGGCACGATAATGGACTAGCAACAATGTACAAGATAAAGTGCTTTCAATCCCTATAAAAATAATTACTAAAATTAATATGATTGGATGCAATACCCGGTAGCAGAAAATTGTTATACGTAGGAATTTAAAACACAATTAAAGTTTAAGAGAATCAAAACCAATAAAAAAAGTGCAAAAATTACTAAAATCAAATGAAGTGACACACAGTGACTAAAAAATACTAAAGCCAAATGATTTCTAAATAACCCAAATACTACATGAGATTTTAAATATATACCTATCAACAATCTCAGCTTTCTTTCGTATTTCAGCTGACAAGAGTACAGGGTTGACATATTTTGGAAGTGGGTTTTGTTGTTGTTGCTTCTCCGTAAACCATTTCTCAGCTTCAACACATTCATTTATGACCTACAAGCATTAAAAAGAAATCAATTTCAAATTTATTCGCAAGCAACCATTCAAAGAAACAAGAGAGAGAAAATTTGAGAAGTCATTAACCTTCTGTTTCTCACTAATGTCAATGTGATCAAATTTGGGGTCCTTCGACTTTGCAGCTTCTCTATAACTATTTATACAGTATATGAATTGCTCAATTATACTACCCCTCTCCATGTATTCTTTGTAACGCCCTTCAATTGGATCACCTTGCTGCAATCACACATTGCTTATGTTAAAAACAAACATTATGTTTGTGCATAAATAACGTAGGATAACAATAACAGGGCCCGTAATTCCTTTTCTTTGTACAACTTTTTAGTTTGATCGAGGGATGGGAGGAAGGATTTACACAGATTTATACCTTTTTTAGTTCTTCAAGCTTAGCAATATATACACCTTTAGTTTCATCTTCACCCTCATCATAAAGCCAATCTTCCACTTCCTGGAGTTTGGCAGTAAAATCTTCTCTCTCTGAAGCAATGACGAACTCTTGGTATTTGTCATTAAGCTGAAATGTTGATGGAAAAAAACAACTTGATGATAGGCAATTTTAGTTTATATCATACCATAAGTAAGAGAAGAAAGAAGTAACACACCTTGTTTCTCATGTCATAAACATAAGCCTCAACTGCATTTTTCTTGTCCTTCGTTTCCTCCATCACACGATCTTGCAAAGCCATTTCAAACTCCTTCTCTATTGCTTTTTGGACATCCAAAGGGACCATTGCTCCATAAACTACCTCTGATATAGAAATGCTTGTTTTTTTTACCTTTTTCTTTGGAGCCTGAACCCACAACATTAACAAGTTCAGTCAACCAAAGTACAAAATATCACCAACTATATTGAACAACTCTAGTTGAGACACACAAAACCAACAAGTATAGAACATAATATTATTGTACATGTCTGATTTCTTCAGTTTTCATATTTTTGTATAGTAAAAAAAGTGGTTTCCCTATCTCTTTTACAAATCTTTATAAACATAAAGAACAAAACAAAGAAAGTGTTATTTTTTTAATTAAAAGTAAAAACAAGAAAAAAATAGAAAATGTTTTCTCAAGTCAACAAGCCCTAAGATTTATATTTAATCTGTAAAATCATGCAAGTTAAATAAAATAAAGTATGATCCAAACACGTGAATTTCCACGTTAAAACTCGACAAGTGTCATATTTGTGAAATTTTTCTGAAAACTTTGATTTCCAAATGGTTTAAACAACTTAAACTATAGCAGCACTATAGTATTACTTACCATAACACCAAAAAATAAAATAAAAAAACATAAAACGAAGAGAATAAAAAAATACAAATATTGCTAAAAAAATCGACAATGACCTAAAGAAATGAAAAGAAAACGGCGAGCACATGCCTAAATATTTTTTTTCAACATTACTTGCCTTGGTATCAGTGTTTGTTTGCGAAGGCTTATCTCCATTCTCAGGAACACCATTTTCAGCTCCCGAAGCAGTACTAACCTTTTCATCTTGCACATTTGCACTAGTGTCATTGGAGGCTGGAGGTGTAGCAACCTCAACTGGGGCTTCGTTCGGCTTAGTATTTTCCCCTGCTGCTTCTTTGGTAATCGGAACCTCAACTTCTTTTTCTTCCAGGAGCTAAACAAAACAACTAAAAGTTGTTAGATCACAAGAACAAATGCTCTTTGTTTACTTAGTACCATAAGTTCACAAGGGAGGTTATTGTAGGTGAGGGGAGAAGGACCCTAAAGCCAAAAAAACTTACCATTGCAGACTCGAGAGATACAATTCCATGAATATTCAAACGAACTTTCACTTTCACTTTTGTCCTTTCACTATTTGCAGTTTGGAATGGACCAATCTGCTTACACTCAAAGAGTCACAACACTGCCAAAAGAAATGTAACATACAAAGAAGAAAGTTGGAACTTGGCTTACAGTATATGTGCTAATCTTGGCAGGTGTTTGCAGCTCACTGACATCGCCATAATGTACATCAACAGAAAATGTTCCTGACCTGTAGAATGTTAGAGCTTTGATACTTGGGATTGGATTACCCTTGGGAAAAACAAGGGAACTCTGCTGATTTTCTGGTGCATTGTCCTGTGCATCTGGACCAGTACCTTTCCATGTAAGGGAAATCGAGAAAGGAAGGCTTTCATTGATCTTCACGTTATGAAAAGGAAAAAAAATAGCAACATCATACCACATGCAATGCTTAATATATCAACAGTTCACAGGGGACAATTGGCAAATCAATGTAAAAATCAAAATAGAAACCGATGAGTGAATTTCTAAGGGCCTAAACATTAGACATCATAGATATGTAATTAAAATAATATCATAATGCTAAAATTCATAAATCATAATTCCCAAAGATCTGTACAATTTTACAACAAGTTAAAGACAACAAACAAACAAGCTTCAAAAACCAACAATGGCACAAAGGGTCCTTCTGAATTCAAAAGAAATTGAAAATAATCCAACATAAGAAACTTTACCTGAAATTCTCGTACTTTAAACGTGGGACTAAGAATTGCACATTCCAATGCACAACCCTTGGCAACACACTCACTAGCATTCATTGTTCGCCTAGGCTCTTTCTTGAAAAACTCAGTCAATATTTTATTTACGGCAGGTACACGAGAACCTGAACCAACCACCTCAACCGTATGTACATTTTCAATGGTAAGACCTGCTTCAGCAAGTGCCCTCTCCAAAG
This sequence comes from Phaseolus vulgaris, assembly GCF_051622355.1. Classification (NCBI taxonomy): domain Eukaryota; kingdom Viridiplantae; phylum Streptophyta; class Magnoliopsida; order Fabales; family Fabaceae; genus Phaseolus; species Phaseolus vulgaris. The sequence goes on along the minus strand of NC_143507.1, from coordinate 44,496,211 downwards.
GTCCCCTCACACGTTCCAAAATTGGAAGACTTAGTTGCTCAAACTCGTCTCGCTTCATGAAGCCCCGAACATCCTTCTCGTCCATCAAACACTCGATGTTGAGAGGTGCCTCACTATTTGCACTGAGCATCTTCTTCATCTTCTCACAGGCAGCCCTCAACCTTATGCAAGCCCTAGTATTCTGGGCAACATCAATCTTATACTCCTCCTTGAACTTAGTAGCAAAGTGATGGAACAAAACCTCGTCAAAATCCTTACCACCTAAAGACCTATCATACGAATGAGCCAACACTTTCAACTGCCCCTTCTTGAATCCAGCAATGCACACTTGCATGCTAGCATGCCCAACATCAACAAAAGCAACATTCAGTTGATCGTTTTCTGGAAGATCCGTTTTGTAAATCCCATATGCCAAGGCAGTGGCAGTCATCTCGTGAATCAATTGCAGCGGGTGCAGACCAACAATCGTGGCCGCATCCAACACCGCCCTCCTCTGCAAATCAGTAAAATAAGTCGGAATTCCAACGCAACAATCAACAACAGCCGTACCGAGATTCTTCTCTGCAATCTCCTTAAGATTCGACAACATCATGCCAAACACTTGTGTAGGTGTAAATTTCCTAGCCTCACCCAAGTACTGCACGTGAATCAACGGGTACCCATCATTCCCCTCGGTAACAAGAAACGGCAATGACTTAAGATCCCGTTGCAATTCGGGATCAGAGAATTTTCTACCAATGAGCCTCTTAAACTGTGATATTGAATTCTTAGGGTTCATCATACTGGAGGCAGCACCAGCAGAGCCAAGGAACCGCTGCTTTTCACCAAAACACACAATGGCAGGCGTTTCACGTTTCGACTCGTCATTGAGCACAACGTCAATCCCTCTCTGCCTCGCAACTGCAACAATGCAGCTCTCGTTACCGAAATCAAAACCCACCACACTCATCTTCCTCAATCAAAATTCCGCCCAAAACAGAACAAAATCAAATCTGAAAAAAAAAAATCAAAAATCTCTCGTCATTACACCATTCATCTACACATTAAACATAACAATAACAAACTAAATCAACTTGCACTAACGATAACTTGAAGAAAAATCAACATTCAAAAAACGTGGCAACGTTCCATCATGCATGAACATAAGCAGTGAAAATTGAACGATGGAATATGAATGAAAACGTAGAAATCGTAGAGTTTGTAGTTTTACCCAAAACAAAAAAAAAGGGGAAAAAATAAGAGATTTTGTGGAATTTTGGTGTTCTGATTTTAAATTTCAGTGGACCTTTTCCAATTGTTGTTAAACTCCTAAAACTAGCTTTTTACCCGCTCAACGCACGAGAACATTTTAATTAATTAATATATGTTATATATACACGTTTTTATTAAAATTAATTAAACTTAAACTAGATAATATTATAACAAAATAGTTGGATAATATAGTTATATAAACATATTTACTGTAAATAAACTCAATTAGTTTTTAAAGTACTAGTTTCTTTTATAGAATTAATGTGTATTCACATTTTTTTATATTAACAAATATATTACTTTATTATTTTTATGAATAATTAATTAAAAATAAATAAAAAAATATAATTTATTTTGTAAAAATAATATTAAAAAGTTATGTAACTGGTATTTAAACAAAAACAGAGATTATTTAATTATTTTAAAATAAACAAATATTTAAGTATTTATTTTATTAAATAAATAAATGTTTTTTATTTATTAAAAAGTATTATTTTTCAATTAAAAAATATACTAAAATAAGATACCAAATAGTATATATATATTTAATATAATTTACCATATTAAATGTTTCTCCCACGTGTCAAATAAAGGATATCAAATATTTTAAGGACTTATAATACGATTTTCTAATATTTTTGAAAGAGCATATTAAATATTACAAGAAATATTTTGAATTGTCAAAATAAAATTTTATCCATATTTGCAGATACATTAAATTTATGATAATTCAATTCTACTATATTAAATAGTATTTATTTTTTAAAATAAATTAATTACTATATTGATTAAATTTTAATATAATTAATATAATAACTAATTTATTTTAGTTACTAAAATTAGTTTTGTAATGATAATATATAATAAAAAAATATTTTAAAAAATAATGAAAGGTTAAATTAGCAATAATATCTACATATTTAAAATTGTTTACATGTTAAATATAAATTATCTGAAGGATTAATCGAACGAACATTATCAGAGATCTCGTATATATCTTTTCGGCCCTTGAAAAGGAATATATTTTTTAACGTAGTAATTTATTGTTAATAAATAAAATTTAAAATATTCTTTTTCAACTTAAATATTACAATAAAAATAAAATTTAGTTCTTATATATATAAATTACATTATATTTTAATAATAATGTAAAGACCAATTTGAAACGAAAATTAATATAAAAGATAAAAAAGTTAACAAATATTTTAGTATATTTTAAATTTATGGCTAAACTAATCCTTCTTTCAATATAATAGAAGTATAAAATTATTAATATTGCCTAATACGGTATAAAAACATTAGACAAAACTTATTTTCAAATTTTTTTAAGTTTCATGTCAATATAAAAAAAATACTTATTCTTATAAATATAAAGAAGAAAAAGAGGAAGAAACCTAGAAAGTCTGCAATGAATTTTTCTTGATTTTACTTTGGAACTTTCAAAATAGTAAAAAACTATAAAAAATCATTAAATCTTTAAAACTTAATTTTGAACCATCATTATAATACCCTGAGAATTAAATAATATTAATATAATAAACATATTTTGTAAAGATTTTCTTATTCTCCTTCAATAATTTATTCTAGTATGAAGAAATATGAATAATTTCAATAAAATTAGAATGTACCGTAAATTATTTAAGTATATAGTAAAAATTAAATATTAATATAATACGTTTATGGTGTAAAAGTCGTGTTCTCTTTCATTATTCACTTTAATAGGATGAAAAGCTTTATGCAGAAAGGGTTTCTAATTATCCTCAATTATTTAAAAATTGTTATTTTTGATATATAAATTGATTAAATACATTCTACAAAGTATGTTATACATGTATGAAAATTAAAGATAAAAAAACTCTTTTCATGTTCCAAATTAAATTTATTGTGAACATACATAATTCATTATTATATAAGACTAATTAAAATAACATTAATAACTCAATAAACACAATATATATTTATATGAATATCTCTACAGGTTAAAAATAAGCTATTCAATACAAATTTATTTCAGAATTAATACTTTTATTTTATTAAATGAATAATTAAAATCATTAATGTAATAACTTATGATACACATTCTATATAATTGACACACCCAATTAGAATATTTTCATGTTCAATCTTTATTGTAAAAGTTGGCTTATATCTAGTTTCAACATAAAACTTTGTTGAATAGAAATTTATCCCCAAATATTAAAATGATGTGAAACTAAAATAAATTTCTATGAAACATGCATTTTAAAAAGTTTATGAGTTATTACATTCGACATTAATTAATAAAATGGAAGTTTTTTTTTCATGTTTTCTTATTACGATGAGGAGTGTGAGACCTCGTGAGACGAGTGAGAAGTAATATATTGACAATTTGTATCAATCTACAATTATATTTTTTTTATAAAATTTCAGTTTTTTTAAGAAATGACAAAAATACTCTTTCTTCATATTTTTGATGGTATGAAATGACAGAAAATATTTTTTCTTCAGATCACAGATGGTATGAAATGACGAAAATACTATTTCTTCATATCACAAGTTGTACAGGGACCAGTTTGTGAAGGTATCATTTAGGCGACTCAAATTCCAAGGTGATTGCTTCCTTTGTCTTTCGCACCTCCCTTCCGATCCTAACAGTCCGAACACTCTGCGGCGGCTGGGGCTTCGCCAGAGAAATCTCCGGCGGGTGGCGCATGGTGGTGGCCACGTCCACAAAGGCGCTGAGAATGAACTTGTGCCACTTCTTCTGGTTCAGATTCATGTGACAGAACAAAAGCTCCTGCATGAAGTCCCAATCCACCTTTTCACTCTTCTTCAATCTATCACAAAAATCAACAACATTAAATCTGCACACACTCAAAGAATCGTCTCTGAGAAAACTTCACATCGATCAAATCCAAGAAACAAAGACTGAAAACTGAAATTTCACATTAAAAAATCTGAAGACTGAAAATTTGACTAAATTTTTTTTATCAACAATAAATAATATATACATATCAACCACTTCAAAGATAATTCAATCCATTTACAAATAAACAAGACAAAAAAAACACAAGACAGATCATAACAGAAAAATTATAACCCAATAAAAAACAAACTCTACCACTAAACCAAAACGAATAAATACGCAAAAGAGAATAAGACACTTTAGCATACCTCGCTTCAAGCATGCCCTCCATGGAGCGGCGGAAATCCTCGCTGGGTCTGGCGGAGTTCGCCAGGACAACCACACAATTGCTCGGAACCGCCGCTTGATCCTCCGCACTCTCAATCTCCGACATGGTCAAACTGGATCCTGCTTCGGTTGTGGTGTCTGTGAAGAGGTTCAGTGGCGACTCATCGAACCTGGTGGAAGAGTCGAATCTGATAGAGTCTAGTTTGAGAGGTTTATCTTCTTTGGGTTCTTTGGTGGTGGTTGTTTCTTCCCGATTCTCGAGGAACAGGTTCTTGAAATTCTCAATGAGGAAGCGATCAATGTCTGCTAACATGGCTTCGTCGTCCTTGGTGGTGGTGATGATGTTTTTGTTGTTGTCCATGTCGAGAGAAGGAGTCCTGGGATGCTTGCACCCTTTCAGAAATTTCTTAGAGGATAATTGATTCATCTTACGTTGGCAGGGTTTGATTTTGGAGAGGTAGTTTCTCAGGGATTTTGAGATTTTCTTTGACATTTTGATTTTGGGAGAATTTAGGATAATGTTTTTGCTCATTGGGATTTCAGGAACACAGAAGAGAAGAATGAAGAGAATAATGAAGACTGTGATTTATAAATGAATAAATCAGTGGATTTGGAAAGGACTTGGAGAAATATTTTTCATGAATTTGAGGCGTGTGTTCTTTTTTTAATTGTTGTAAAAAAAACATGGTTCTTGTTGAAACTTATGATCTTCAAATCAAATCTCATTCAAATGTAGAATTCAATTTAAGAATGGTGGTTTTTTTTTTAAATCTTGATTATGTGCCATTTTTGCCAATTTGGAAGAGTAATTGAGAGATTTTTTTCTCGATTTATATTACTTTTAAATAATATTTCATTTAATTAATTTTAAGTCACTCTTAAATTTATTTATTTTTTATTTGAGTCTCTGTAAATTTTATAAGTATTAAAAAAATTATATTTTTCCGATGAGTTTATGTTTAATTTTTCTATTAATTGCATAATTATTATTATACATTGTTATTTTTTTTACTTATATTCACGTGATAATAAATGTGAAATTTTGTAATTAATAAAAAATAATATTAAGATTAATGAAAATAATAAATGTTTTTTATTATTTTTATTGGAAACCTGTTGAATAATAAGTGATTGTCGGTGATGAATATAATTGTATTCACAAAATTAGAATTTTAACAATGGATTATTAGATGGTAATCATAAATAAATTCATTGTTATTTCTATTTTTGAACTTTAATTATAAATAAATTATTGGACTTAATTGTTATTTTTATTAGTCTTGAGTTTTAGGGGCAGTATACAGTTTGATACGAGTGTGTGTTTCGTAAATGTTTTCAATGAAGTGTTATCTTTGTGAGTGAGACGAATATGCGAAAGTTTAAATTGTTTATTTGAATCAAAACGTGAAACGGAATATGAGAAGAAGAAGTAGAGAATAAATGTAAAGTATTTCTAAAAAAATGGAAACAAGTCTTATGCAAAATATGAAAAAACAAAATTCGTGATAAATTGGAAACAAAATTCGAGAATGAAAAGTTGGATAAACTGTGAAAATATTTAAACCAAAATATTATTTTGAGATCTATATAGTAAAGAAAGAGGCTTCAAGGAGAAAGGACGAAGCTTCGCACTGGCGTTAAAGTTTTCTTTATTTTATTTTTTTGTAATTATTTCATTTGGCCTCTGTATGAAAGTCTAAACTCATTTCGATTGATTTTCTTGTAATTTCACGATGAATTATGATGTTTTATGCCATTAAAGTTTTGTTCTTCATTATCTGACTGTCCGCTAAAATTTCTACTTCTTTTTACTCTTTTTTTATTATTTACTTTATTTTTTGCTAAACAAATTCAACTCCCCTTTTACCTTGTTGTTACTTCCAACCCTTTTGATTATAGATAAGTTTTGTATATTATCGTAATATGATTTATTATTGAATTTTTTGGAAGATGACTTATATTCATCTCAGCACAATTATACTATCATCTTTTTTGTGTAAATCGATCTAGCAATGTGTTAGACGGTCTATGAATAAATCATTTTAATTTGATTGTAAACGACAATTATTAGTCATCACTACCCACATCAATGATGATTACAACGATACTTTTTTTAATCATTGTAGGTGATGACGTGAAAGCTACCGTGGATTAAAAATAATCAAATTTACAATAAACTTTAAATTTAATCAAATATAATGTTTTTACCATTTTATTACTTTCCTTATTCTATAAAATTGATCATAATTCTACACAATTTGTTTGATGTGTACCTAACTTTTGTGTTTCGAGAATGGTTTGAATGTGGACAATTGAAATGAGAGAAAAAAAAGGAAAATTTTGAATGGTGAATAGAAGAGGAAAAGGAAGATTAATAAATGACATTTGAATGCGTGCTTACTTTGAAACCCATGGTAACCATTAATTGCAATTAAATAAAAACATAAACATAGGGTTTAAACTTTAATGATTTTTCTAAGTCGGCAACAATAGAGTTAATTAATATAAATTTATATTTTAATGATCAAGAAAAATAATATTATTAGTCCCAATTGAAAAGTTAATTTTAATAAGTTTTGGCTTTTAAAATTAATCTCATTATATTTTGAAGATAAATTTTGTAGAATTTTAAATTTCAACTATTAATATTTTTAAAAAATATTTATACTATTGCTTAAAAATTTATTTTGCGGTGTTGAAGAGAGATATTAATAAATAAAATAGTTATTGATATATGAGGTTAATTGTACGATTCACAAAATTAAGTTACTTATATTAAAAATCTTAATATTTAATTTAACGTTTGTGTACCAAAGTGTTTTTAACATAATCTATTTAAGGAATAATGCGTTGTAAATTCTTTATATAAAGTCTTAAAATATTTATAAAACATTGAAACGCTTTTATATTGTATTATTGAATTAATTTATTTTGATGCATGAATAAGTGTCAACTTTGAAATTACCTAAATACAAATGTCCCATTTATTTAAAATATTCTGTATAAAACTATTGAATTAATATTAAAATATTTAATGTTGAATGATTAAATTTTAATATATACAGAGATGTTGAATAATTTAATATAAAAGTACACGTTTTTTAATTTGTTTTTGGAAAATTTCATATTTTAAACTGTAAATGAGCGTTGACTATACAGTTTTTAATTGCAAATGTGTAACTTATCTATAAAATTTAGCCTTTTTTAAGGTAATATCAAAATGTTTAACATTTGTATTTGTATTATTAAAATGTATTTTATCTTATTTTTAGAAAATACTTACTTAATTGTAGTTTGATTATATTATTATTAAATAGAAACTAATTTTAAAAAATTATTTTATTATTATAATTAAATTATATATTATTTTATAAACTAAAAATTATTGATATTTAAAGTAATTTTTATTATTGATAAAAATTTATAAATTAAATTAAAGTTTGAAATACCACCTACTTTATATTTTAAAATAATATTTAAAATCTTAATAATTAATTAAATAATTAAATATTAATTTATAAATTAATTTATAAATTTTTATTAATAAAAAATATTTTACACATTAATAATTTTTTTTATTTATAAAATTATATATAATTTATTCAATATAATAATTAATTAATTTTTATTTAAAATTAATTTTTATTTAATACGTTTTTTTATATCATCATATTAATTGAATATTGTTTTACCAAGACCACGTCTTCTAACAGTTGATTACAAACTAATTAATTATTAATAACATCGTAAAAGAAAGAGAGTTACATTGGTCAATGGTCTAACAATTACTTGTCAAACTTTTTAATTGCTTCTTGATTTCAACAACATATGGTTTTTGTAATTTTCACTAATCAACCAGTCAAACCCAATTTACATAGTCAACTACAAGTTAAGAAATTAATAATTTGACTATTTTTAACATGTAAGTTTTTTTAAAAACCTTTTAAAAAATAAAAGATAAATATTATATAACACCTCTAAAATACTATCAACTCTACTATAACTTATAACTTAATAGAGGTTTGTACCAAATATTCAATAGTTCAAATAAACTATAATCACAACTTAATACTAAAAAATATATATTTACTTATATCTTTCGAAAGACATATATTAAGTAAGTCCTATTAGAAATAAACATGTTTTTTTAATAATACTTTAAAACCATGGGCACATGGTAAGTTGAAAACATCCAAAATTCAGAACTCATGATGTTTCAAATGTGCAATAAACTCTCATTTAACTTCTCACTATTAAAATCGAGATCGAGACAGAATGACTAAAATTCTTTGAAAAATACCTAATCTTTATCATAGTTTATTAAGAAAAACTATGAAATTTAAGATCCAAGAGTCAGTTACATGGAGACAAGTTATTAACACCTTACCACTTTCGCTCTAATACCTTTAATTTAATGTGCAAAATAAACATGACTTTTAAAATGTTGGTTCTTCCTCCAAAAATTAAACAAGATGCGTGTGAAAAATACTTTTATTTTTTAGAAACAACAAAAATATCTTTAAAATTATTTATCTGGACCCAACAAGAATTGTCCTTACTCATACATATTTCTATTGCCAGCGGAGAATAAGGTACATAGTTTTTTAAAAGTAGTGCAAATGACATAATTATATTAAAAAAAAATTTGTGAAATTTCAATAAATTGAAAATTGAAAATGCATGTGACCATACCATATTCTAAATAATTTAATTAATTAATTTAATAAAATATTTTAAAATAATAAATAAAATATAAAATGAGGAGAGTGGTCATCCACATATTTTTAAATTTATAAATATATTGATTAGTGTCTACTTCAACACTTTTAAAACAACATGGTGGCTTTTCTTTTCAACAAAATCCTTCTTTTTATGCTGAATTAAACTTAAAGTTCACATCTTAAATGATATAAGAGTTATTTAAAATTTATTATTGACTTAACTTCATTAGTTGAATAGAGACTAATATAAAATAAGTACTAGCTAAAATCTTGCTACTAGTTAAATACCAATTTAAAAATTATTTTATAAATTTTTATTAACAATTATATTTTTGTCAAAAATAAATAAATTTTAACAAGATCTTAAAATATGTGACAACTAATTACAATTATGATTACAAACAATATATGAGTGACAACTAATTTGCACTATTATCTTATATATGTGACAATATATTTATTGTTGTTGTTATTACATATAATAAATAGTGATAATTATTTTTTGTTACAATATAGTTTAATTTTAATGATATTTAAAATATTATCATAAGTAGATCAATAACAAAGTATTAGTGACAATTTCATTTATGTTTGTCATGATCTTTTTATAACTTTTAGTTATAAATATTTATATCACTAAAATAAATTTATTGTAAAATCATATATGACTTATGTCTAGTTATAAAAGGTATCAGTCTTGTTTTTGTATACACTTGACTTTCTTTATGTTTCCGCCTTACTACCAAACTTCCACCATGTTATTACTAATACAAAAGAGTTATACACTTTATTCCATGTAGATTTTCATAAGGTGTTATGTTAATACTAACATAGTAATTGTTGTAGTAGACGAACTTTCACTAGTGCAAATGAGACTTTTTATGACGGTTCTACAAGACTTTTTATGATGGTTCTTATGGGGATATAGATTAAGGCGATATAGAAAGTTTGTACTTTTTATGTCGGTTAAAAAACTGTCATAGTATGTTGAACTTATTATGACCACTATATATAAATTGTCATAAAATGTGTTAAATATCTGTCATAATATGTTCAAAAGGAAGTTTCTATGACAAATATTTCTAGGACAGTCATAAAAAATATGACTTACTATGATGGTTTTCATTAGAACTGTCATAGTAAGTGATTTTCTATGACATATATTTCTATCACCTGTCATAGTAAATCAGACTTTTTATGTCATACATTACAATAACCGTCATAGTAAGTTTCTTTTTTTATAAAAAAAAATATTTGTTTTTTAAATTTTTTTTCCATTCATTAATAACAATCATCTACATTACAATTTTCAAACAAACTCATTCATTTATAATTCAATAAACTCATTCATTTATAATTCAATGGTATCCAATAGATATTGTAAAAAAAAGAAAAAATTAAACAAAGTAATGAATTTTACATCTTATAAAAAAATACTTAAAAAAATAAAGGCCACTGCATTCTAATATCTTCTATATTTTTATCATTGAATGGAGCTTGAATGAAGATGGATAATTGAATAACTAAAAAAAATTGACTTAATCAATAAAAAATAAAACTCACAATTAAATAATTAAAATATTTGAGTAAATATTTTAGTATGTCTCTCCATGAGTCAGTAATAAAATGATTGTGTAAATGTGCTTTATTTCTTTAAAATTTAACTTACTAAGGATGTACTAGCACTGCAGTAGTAACACATGTTACAAACATAAACTACAAAACATTTTCAGCACTTTTGTTCTTATTATTACTCCCACTTTTTTAACCCCTCCCCACTTCTATGAGAATTAATTAATTATTAATTAGTATATGTCCCTGTTGTGTGAGTAGGTTCCCTTTATTGCTTGATACCAGATATAACATTCACGTAGTATAGTACTTTGAACATTTGTTAATAAAAAAATTTATATGCATGTTATTTTAAGTTTTGACTAAAAAATATTATGGTTGTTTAATTGTTAATATCAGAGATTATAAAAGTTCCACTAAATAATAATAGTGCAAGAATGTCAATTATTCACCATCATGGTATAATAGTAATAAGAAACAATCATTCATGAAATAATAATGTATGCATGGTTATTTCTGATATGTTATTTGCTCCAAGCTTTATCTTTGTGCCTTGTACTTGCTGAACTCTAATATCTAAAATGAGGAAGTGGATTGTGGAAAAAAAGTAGTAATTAATTAATTGGGAAAGAAGTTATAGTCCTTAGAGACACAGAGGAAAAGAAAAAAAAGAAAAAAAGAGAGAAAAGGTAAGGAGAAAGGCATGAAGAAAAGAGGTACACCACTAGGTACTAGCAACTCAAAAACAAAAAATGAACAGGACCAAAGCTGGGGTTGGGTCTGAAAAGGAGTGGGAGGTTTTGTTCCTCTTTAAGCCATTCTTTCTCTCTAATTATTAATGAAAAAGACAAATGTATTATCTAATCATTTATCTATAAGTTTTCCAAATCCAGTTTATGCTTAAGTTAAATGTCATACTGATATAATTTTATACTTATTTTCATCTAATAAACCTTCCATTTGTATTTAATTGTTTATATTGTCTCGTTAACTGTAGTTCTTCTTTAGTTTGATTTATATTTCATTAGATTATATCATTAGATTGCAAATGTGTGGATCATTCAAGACATACGTTTGATATACTTTGCACTCCCACTTTTATTGCAGTATTGTTTCATTTGCCATCTGGTTACACTTAATACAAGTTTACAGGCAGAATGTATAAACTTAAAGTGTATTGACATTCTAGTTTAGTAAAAGAATTTCAGTATTTTACACTTAATATCACCAATATATGTGACACACCTTTTAATATTTTACGTTCCACTCTTGGAGTGAAAAGAGAAATTTCACCTGTTTCAAAAAGTCAGAAGAACTTCAATTAGAGAGATAAGTATAAGCTGGAAAAGTGATAGGAATACCCAAATATAGGATGAAACTTTGAGTCAAAAAGTTCTCATAAAAGATCTTTATATTCTAATTAATTCTTACAAACTCTCAATATATAGTAGTTAACAAGATACAAGTAATATTCGATGCTTCCTAATGGTCTCAAAACCTGTTGAAGTTAAAAAATAAACAAAAATTGAGAAAATCTTGTTTACTAATATTTATAAATTATAAGACCTTTTCTGTTTTATATAGCTGAAAAGTATAACTCTTCCTTCTTCCTGGCAGCTTGTGCTTCTACTATCTTATGATTTGCTCCAAACATTAACATGCTATCCTCATTTCTTTTGTACCTGTATCCCACTACAAAAAAAAATATGCAAAGAGAACCAATAAAAGTGATTAATATGACAGATAATAAAATTACTCAACGCAACATTCTCTTTATGTATTTATTACCCTGTTTTTTTTTTCTAACCAATACTCAACATTTGAGTATAACATTCCAATATCACAGAAATGTAGTAAGTCATTCATATTGAAAACTTCAAGAATATTGTAAGAACATGGATAAGAGTCCTCTAAAAGTTATTTCTCATCGGCACTGTAAACACTTTGTCTCAGAATTTGAGTCTTCTGATGGAATCCAAGATGCAGCTGGATCAAAGACAAAACTTGAATTTGAATTATTAGGTGTAACAAGAGAACTTTGCAATTGTATATGTATCATAAACTACCACCAAACAGATGTTAGAAACCAAATTATTAGTTCAAATTTGAAATCACAAATGATTCTTAACATTCACCTTAATATCCTCTTCTAGCTTCAAAATAGTCTCTGCTAAAAAACTTATCACAAACAAAAATTGAAAATCATGAGCACAAGAATACACTCTATTATTATATGCTCCATTTAAAATCTTAAAATAAAAATAAAAAGTGATTAACTGTAAGCCCGAAGGAGATCGTTTCAATGAAAATAGAACTCTAATGATTTGCAATTAAATAATGATTGATCTAAAATAAAATAAATACAGCAAAAGTGTGCAAGAAGAGATGACAATGATGACAAATGGATGATGCAAAGGTAGAAGAGAAAAACGTATATGTTGTGTGGAAGGAACAAACATAAACAATACTGGAATCAAATGAGAGCGGGCTCACCAAAATCATCGAGGCCAATTTCGGAAGTTGTTTGCCTGCTAACCGGTGGACGGAGGAGCTGGTCGTTCTCGGCATCGACTTCTTCAGCAGTCATCGCCACCAATAGACAACTCCGTGGAAAAACTATTGCAGTCACGCTCATAGTGAGCGCTACGAGATATCATCTACGACCACACCGGCAATGAGATTTACTTGTCGTTAGATCGAGGAGATTTCGACTCCAGATCCAAGCAATGCAGGCTTTTGGAATCAATTGTGGTTCTCTTCCCCACCGAGAAACGATTTGTTGCATCCTCCGCTGCATTCACGCCTCCAATGTCACAAGTACGACCGCAATTACCAGACAAAGCACAACCACAAAGGAGTGAGCACAACAACGAAGAATGACGAGAACTCGAAAGTGAAGTCGCGCCACATTAGGGTTTAAAGAAAAGAGTTTGTTGCTGAAGAGAGGAGAAGAAGTCTGAAGCTGAAGGAGAAGGAGAGAATGTAAATATTCCAAAACGTAAAAAAAAAAAAAAAAATTACTATGTCAGATAAAATTAAACATGACATGGTAACTAATGTACTGTAACGGTTAATCAGACAACCAACATAATAAATTAGATATTTATTACAAAAATGCCACTGTATTACTTATTATGACAGGTATACTATACCCGTCATAATAAGCTGTCATTGATTCCTGTTTTTTACTAGTGTTTGTCAGAGATAAACCTCGTCTCAACTTTTCAGATGATTCAAAAGACAATGTTAAAACACATGTCTATCAAAGATAACACTTCATCTCAACTTAATTTTTCAAATGATAGAACACATGTCATGGAGTCTTACAATCTCTTTAATGAAAATTTGGGTCTATTTTATCCATATAAGTCCTTATCTTAATAAGTAAAAACTGAATATGTTTCTTAATTTGTCTACTATCACTCATATAACACTATACATATTATTAATTCTGACAAATGAGTAACAAAATTCATAATAATGTTATTCCACCTCTACTTTAGTATCTCCAAATATTCCACCAAATTTATATAGCAATATTCCAATTATTGCTATATATCCCTCTTTATATTTTATTGCTGGATTTAAAAAAAAAATCAATGAATAATCTTAGGATGAAAACTAAAGTTACTCAAATGACCTTATAGATTTATCATTTCATAAGAACACACAATTTCTTTCTTAAACCTCAAAATTATTTTTTGAAACCAAAATCTTTAACCTGGTCGGTATATATTCAATGATATATGTTTTTTTCTAAAAAATTTATTTATTATGAATCTGATTGTTCGAATTCTTGAAGTTATATATTATATATTAATTTTTTATTTTTTTAATTCACGTTTGAATTAAAAGAGCCATTGATGAAAAAATTGAAATTGTTGTGAAGAATATTGTTTGAAAGAAAATTATCAATTTTCTTTTTTAAAACTGAAAAAACCCAAAACTGAACACTGGTTTGGATATTAAAAAGTGAAATGTGTTATTTATTACCAATTAATAAAAAACGATCACTTTACTACTACTAAATAATAATAACATTATTCCACATTTTTTTATCAAGAAAAATAATTAGTATTTTATATATAACATAACATTGCAAATAAACATTGCGGTGAAAATAATTACAATGAGTACGTGGCTATTTGTTTGAGAAAAGGCCTTGTCAAACGCCGTCGTTTCCGGGAACTGATCCTGCAAAACGCTGAACATTCTCTTAACGGTAATACCAGAAACACAATTTCAGAAGCGCGGGGAGAGAGAAAGAAGAGAGAGAAAGAGAATGGCGAGCAACGATGGAGAGAGGGAAGGAAGAAGAAGGAGAATTTCAGACAGAGGTTCCGATCGCATGGCCCTAATAACGGGTCGAATCAACGCGCTTCCTCCGACGCCACCGTCTTCCACCAACTCCCCAACGCACCGCGGCGTTCCTCGCCACGCGACGTCCATGTCCGTCGCCGGTTTCGATTCCCACTCAGAAGAAGATGATGTCCCCTCTCGCCACCAGCGTCCTCAATCATTGTCAGCATTCGAAGATTACAACGAAAATCTCTCTGGTTCGTCTTGCAATCCTATCCCATCTTTCTCTCTTTTTTTTTTTTATAATTTTGTTGATTTATCTGTGAAGATCGGACACGCCTCTTAAATGGTGTACCATGTCGGACACATATCAGATATCGATACTCATAAGACGTTCATATGAGACATTCGTAAGATACGTATTGATGAAGAGTCAATTCAAAAAATATTTTGTAAATAACACGGTTCTAACACAATTTTTAAAAAGATAAATGCATTAATTTTAATTTGTGCATATAAATCGACACTAGTAAGACGTATTAGTAGAGTGTCTAACTCAAAAAGTATTTATTGAATTTCTAATAATTATAGTATAATACTAACATAATTTTAAATGCGAGAAATATATTAATTTTTTGTACATATAAATTTTTATAGTATAATAGTAACATAATTTTAAATGCGAGAAATATATTAATTGAAATGTGGTACATATTTCATTGGAACTGTTTATTTTATAAAGGGTGTTGTAAACTTTTTGAAAATTTTCACTTTATGCAAAGGGTGTTTGATGAAAATGTAAATTTCCATTTCATTGAGAATGCTTCACTGTTATGCTTGATTGGAAGTTACACAACATTTCTAGGAGATTCCATTATTTATTGTTATTTAAATTTAATTAGGGTGCACAGACAATGCATTTTCATTCAAATATATTTTAATTTTGTAATAATTACTTAAAAAATAATATATAAGATCATTTTTTATTGAGTGAATGTTAAGTTTTCCATTTCAGATCCATGTTCATTACAAAATCATGTTAAAGACACCACAAAAGCAATTATTTGTTTCCATAGAAAAATGAAGGTCCTCACTCCTTGGTCATGAAGAGGGTGTTACCTAGACAATTGTAAATCTACATTTATGGAATTGTAAAACATGTCGGAGAATCTATTTTGACCATGATAATAACAGAAACCTTCCTCGTGAAGTGGTTTTAAGTTTTGGCACTATTTTCTTCAAGGAATCCAACTCTGCAACTCAGTAACTTGTGAGTTGCAATATTGTTTATCTGTGGTCATTTTAGCATAACCAATTCACATCACAGAAAATATAAGTTTTAACACTGACATTTCGTAGCAGTTATTTTGTGAAAAATTTATGGTGAAACCTATGAGATTCCGACACGTCTCTTAAATGGTGTGTTTGTGTTGGACACTGAATACTTATACAACACTTGTAAAACATGTATCAGTGAAGTATCTAATTCAAAAACTATTTATTGGATTTCTGACAATTGTAATACGATTCTAACATAATTTAAAAAAAAAATACTTTATTTTTTTCAAAAACTCAAACTTATTTTATAAATTTTTATTATGACTATAAAAATAAGTAACAAATCCTTTGAACCAATCACGAGAAATGTATTGGACAGGAGGTTCCCGACAAGAACAAGAAACATCTTCCTGCTATAAAAAAATTGAAACATACTTAAACATATAAATCTTTATTGTCAATTTATATAATTCATAATTATACAATATATAATATCCGTATTTTATATTTTAGAAATTATACATATCTCTGTCCATGTCTTATCTATGTCAGTGTCCATGTTGTACGAGTGTCTGTATCAGTGACCATGTTGTATCAATGTCTTTATATCATGTTGTATCAGTGACCATGTTGTATCAGTGTCTGTGTTAGTGTAAAAGGAATCGATACTCTGCTTATTAATTGAATTTGTTGGGATTTTCAGGAGGTGCTGAAGATAAACGCAGAGCTGCATTTTCTTCAAGGCTAAAACATCAGGCAGGATTTAGGTATTCACACTTGGAACATATGGATTTTGAAAATGAAAAGGAAGCTGGCAAAGAGGACTCTGATCCTATTACAGAACCAAACAACCAAGTTTCAGATGATGGTGCCAAAATGCAACCATCTCCTGATGCCAAAGTGCAATCATCCCCTGATGCCAAAATGCAACCATCCCCTGTGCCATCAAAACCTAAAAGTCCAGCACAAAACACAGAAGTAAAGCAACCACCTCCCAGGAAAAAGGCTACATTTTTCTCTTCAAGGGAACTGAATCACTGCATTTTAGCTTCTGAATCCACACGTGCTCTCAGTTCTCTGATAATTGCAGTGGTGGTAGTTTTCTATTACTTGATTTCAAAGAGTGTTTTGGCCTCAAGGCCTCTTTACATCCTTCTGTTAACTGATGTTACAATTGTGTTTGCTCGCCTGCATTGTGGAAAGGCCATTGTTGTGGAAGAAAATGAGGGAGAAAAAGGCAAAACTCCTGGAGATGGACACAGTTGGGGAGATGCTGTGAAGCTTTTGGAGAGGGGTTTGGTGGCTTACCAGGCACTCAGAGGTGCTTTCATAGATTGCAGTATTTATCTAGTGGTTGTTGTATGTGCAACCTCCATCGTGTAACTTCTTTTTATAAAAGTTTTCATGTTAAGTATTATTATACAACTTGACATCTTAATTACGCTGACATTTGAAAATGCCTTCCTGCTTCACTTCGAGTACTACAACTATCTGCTTCCAAATAATTTTGTTGTAAAATCTTGTTTCATTTTCTCCCTTTGAGGACTATCAGTTAATTTGAATTCGTAGTCAAGTTAAGCATATTATCTTTCTGTCAAATCTTTTGTTGAACCCATTATATATATTCTGCAGACCTTAGCATGTTAGATACATTTTATGAATGTTTCAGAGATCCAAAGACTTGTCTAATTTGATGCTCGAATGATGCAGCCACACAGTATAATTGAAGCCTACCATGAAAATCATTTACAGAGAGATTGTTTGAAATTTGAACACTTGCAATGGTGTTTTGGAACCTGCACACTACAGCATGCACATATATTATGCTCACATAAAGAGTATACAACTTTAAAAGTTGTCAAAACATCATTTTTCTAGTATGTTAAAACAAAAATGGATTTTGGACGAAACCATTTTTTTGGAAAATTACTAATATGGGGTAAAAGAAGTTTTTTTTAAATGAGTAACTCATATAACATGAAAGAGAAATTTAGAGTGAAAATTATTGTTGGAGATCTCACGTCGACTAGAGATTATGGGTTGAAAAATAAGTACAAACCTCAATCTCATGAGTCGATTTTATGGGTTGAATTAAACTTAAAGTTCACTTCGTAATATGACATCAGAGTCATTTTGAGTCTATGTTGAGTTAACTTAAAGTACGACTTAGACGTTAAACTCTTTCAATCTAAATTCGTATTCATGAACTGCTAGATGTGCACTGTATTTTTGTAAGATTTATCTCATTTCATACTTGTTTTTTACTCAAATTCATATTTTTTTAAAAAAAATACACTAGTTTGGTAAAATAAAAAACACACAAAACAGTTAACTCGGATGACAGCTTTATAAGTAAAAATAATAATACCATGTGAAGTTAGTTTTTTCTAACTACAAACCGTAATATATAATTAATATACTGATTTTATAATATCTTTTTAAAACTTATATCAAGAATTGTTTTTTATTAGTTGAAAGAGAAAAAAAAAATTATGTTGTACTAAACTTTAACTTTATTTGATGGTAACTTTGAATATGGCACAGATCATGACTTGCTTAGTGAATAATTGTGCTCAAGTTTTGGTAATGGTGACAAAGAACCCTGCAATACACTGAAAAGTTATACTGTGTGAATAGACAATGATCTTTTCAGACTTTGGTTTCCTTTATATAAAAGTTAATGGTTAAAAAACGAAGGCAAAATAATATAAAACAATTTTATTTTGCTGATATTTGAAAATAACAACTATCTACGAGTAAAAACAAAATTTCAATCCTTAGAGTATATATATTATGAGTGGTCCAATAATGATTCCATAATTGATGATCAGATAAGATCCATAGATATTCGTTAGAATTGTTGAAGATCCCACATCGATTAGAGATTAGAGCCTTTCATTGTATATAAGTGGGTGCAAACCTCAACCTCATGAGTCGGTTTTATGGGGTTGAGTTAGGCTTAAAGTCCACTTCATAATATGGTATCAGAGCCATTTCGAGCCTATTCTAGTGAATGTTTGTGTTGGACTTATCGGACCACCCAAAATATATATAGTCTCACGCATGGGTTGACAGTCTCGGCGTGAGGGGGGTGTGTTAAGGAAAATGCAATTGAAAAAGTTATTCCGAATAAATGCATTAGAGTCAGTAGAAAATGACACATGAGAGGCCTATTGGAGGTACGTTAAACATCATAAATATTCCACCAAATATTTACATAATTCAAATTTAACTAAATATAAAATATAACCAATTTATCTACTTGACATATTTCAGTGTAAAAAATAAATAAATACAAATTTTACCGATATAAATCTTATATAATTACATTAATAAATCTTTAATTTATTAATGGATGTTATAAGATTGAAATTTATGTTCTGAATTCAAAGATATAGAGGTTTGTCTGCAATTGAGAGAATCCAAAAAAGCATGTATTTTAGAGACATCACAGTCAAGCATGGCAGAATGAATGACCAAAATGAGTGATTCGATCAGTAGAGGGAAAGTGGGGCTTAGAGTAGATGTCCCAAATTTCATCCTTCCCCAATCAACCAATAATCATATTCATGGTAACTTTGGTAGATATGAGCTGCCAATTACAAATACTACTGCTTTTTCTGTTGCATTTATTCACCAACCATTTGGTTGATTGAATGGTTTTGCATCTTTCACCTAATGCCATTTACATGATCAATGGCAGTGTGTGACTTGGAGAGACACAGTGCACAGATATGACAGACCAGTACTGGGTTTTTTCATGACTATGTAGCAGAGACACATGTCTATCTAGTATACAAACACAGACATGAACACTAAGACACATGTCTATATAGTATAGATACAAACACGAACACTGATACAACACAAACACGGATATATGAAAGAATTTATTCTTTATTTTTGTAATCATAATCAAAATTTATATAATAAGTTTGAGTTTTTAAAAAATTGATGTATTTTTCCTTTTTTAAATTGTGTGTTAGAATCATGTTAGAATTATCAGAAATCAAACAGTGTCTGATACGTGTGTTCGACACGAACACCACATTTAAGAAGCGTGTCCGAGTCTGATAGGTCTTTGGAAGCCTCAATTGATTCTTAATTATGTTGTGAATTTATGGAAAAGTAGAGTGAGGGTTTGTCTCCAAATTTGGAAACCCTTTGTTCACCTACTTGATGGGTGACCAAAACACATTTGGGGTTAGACAGTTTGGTCCAAAGGATATGGGAAGGTATGGTGGCACAAGGACAGGCATTAAATTTCATGTGCCTCACTGCACCAGTCTGCAATGTCTCAGAGGTGGGTAAGATAAAAGGGTTAACGAATTAGGATGCAAGAGAAAGGGTCCTGTAGCTTTTACTATTCCAGGTTTTTATCCTTTTCTCCCTGGATTGCTTTGTCACATTAAATGGAAGACTCAGATTCGGTTGAAAAAGAAGGTGAAGAGAAAGAAAACAGATAGGTGGGAAGAAAGAGGAAATAAATTCCAAGAGGGACAAGTGAAAGAAGGTTGGATGCCACTACCACATTATCTTCACAGACCACATGGTTGGTTGCAGTTTCTTCTTTTTTCTGGATACCAGGACCTGCTGGACCACCTTTCAACTTGGTTAATGTGATTTTGTTGCTTGATCAACACTGGGGGAATTTTGTTCAAAGATTTTATTTTCTTACTGTCCAGGTACTGTCAATATAATCTCACAGATTCGAGATCAAAGACAGTTTAAATAGACCTTACTCACTAACGATGTTATCTTAACAGACTTGAAATCGTAACATTGACCAACTTGCAGTGTAAGATCATGGAGAAGTAATGAGGACAAGTGTTCAACCTTATGCATATAACATTCTAACAAGAACAACATAGAAAAATCATTCCCAAGTTCAGTATCATGTTACAAGTGTGGAAGGAAATGTTAACTCAATTTGGAGGTTAGATTAGATGTGTTGTTCAATTATAAACATCAGTGTATGTAGTAATCCTGAGACAAAGTGGTTTGGTTGGTTTTTGTGTGAATAGAATAATACATATGGGGAGAGAAATTATCCTTGATTAGCACTTCACTTCTGAAACAATCAATCTCAGAACTTTCGGCTATAAAAATATTGTTTCCAGAAAGAAAGGAAAAAAGTGTGTGGTAATGTCATGATTTTAAGCAATTAGGAACAAATGCTTCAGCTCTGGTTTCTTTATTGTTATAGTGAAAGTTGTTTTGTAGGCATGAATTGACACGACCCTGACTCAAAAAGTTTTAGCTAATGAGTCAAAAGGTTCATCCAAACACCATACATGAAAAAGAGGACACAAGAAAGAATTGGAAAGATGAAGAGAACTTAACTTCCATATCTTAGTCAAAGAGATGATTATCTGATATAACTAGAAGTCTCACCATTTGTACAATGCATCATAACTCATCTGAAAAAAATGAAAATGAGTCTAAAGGAACTCAAAACTACATCATGTTACTCTTATGGTTTATCTCCAATTCACCACCCATCACTTGAATTTTGGCAAGGATCTTGGAGGGTGCTGCAAATCTAGCTGAGAATGAGCGAGAAACATTATCAGGGTCTGTGGAATAGCCATCATCGAAGTTGTGTAAGTAGGAGGTAGGATCATACTGAACATGGAACACAGGTGAAGGTCTGAAGAATCTCCTCCTCTCTCTCTTTATCTTCCTCCACAATGCTTTCCAGCTTCCCATCTTCAATCTGGTTACAAATTGGTCGACACGCACAATGGGATCATAGCCAATTCTCTCATAGCTTTGCCAACTGCTGTGGCTTATGGTGCTTAGACAGTGACAATTTTCAAGGTTCATGGTGTACAGAACTAGCACAGACAGAATAGAGAACCTTGGGAGCACAAAATGGTTTAGGGGACCAAGGTGTTTGAAGTGCATGCACTGAGGCTATTTATATAATGACAACAACACACACCTCTTTCATCAACTCACCACCACCACCTCAGCACAGCATGTACTTACAATAGGATAGGATCAGAAAAAGAGTGAAAAATACTATAATCCACCAGTGTTAATACTTTCTTCTCATGTCACCAATTATGTGAACTTTTGAAATTGGTTCATGCATATTGTTGGAGATCCCATTTCTCGTAAAGATAAAGACATTTCGCAGTATATAAGTGAATACAAAGACATTTCACAATATATAAGTGACTACAAATCTCATGTTATAAGTCAGTTTTATAAGGTTGAATTAGATTTAAAGTCTACTTCTTATATGGTATCAGATCACTTAAAGTCTATCTTAGCAAAAATTTGTTAAACTGTTATTAGGTCATTATTGAACTAACCATAAATATATTGTTACACGCACGTATTAAGGTCCATCTCTTGATAGCTATGTTTGTATGTTGTCACATGGGCCATGGGGTATATGGTTTGTTGAGTAAGTGACTTTGGAGAAACATAAACAATAAACAAAGGGATAACTATTTTATTAAGAGAAAAATTGGTGATTGAAACACCTAAGTCTTGTACTATGTATCTGATGTGCCAGAATGTTATAAACAATATGGTTCCGCAATAATAGGTTTTGTGTTTTGGGGTTCACAGGGAGTTCTAAACAAAAGATAACCCTGCTAATAAGCAACCATTTGAGAAGTTTTTATTTGTCTTTTTGAAGCACAAGTTTTCTGGTTCAGTGTAAGACCACAAGACCACCCTATAAACAAAGATTGGTCGGTGCTAAGTGTTTGATTTTAGGACTTAATTAATAACATCAAAATTTTAAATGTGTTTAACCCTTTTAACATGGTCCTTTGGTTTGTACCAGTGTTGGTTTCAATTTCACATGGTTTTGAATCAATGTGATAAAGTTACTGTGTGCCACTCCAACCTTGTTTTGTTGGCCCACTCTATATTCCCTCATTGCCCTTTTCTTACCCTTTTCTTTTTCATTGGTCACTGCACAATGCTGCTTCTTCCTAAAGTTATTTTTATCATTGTTTGAAAATAACTTATAAGGGGAAACAAATGATGTTGAAGAAAAAAAGTAAAACTGAAATTACTCATGCACAAAAAAGAGCTATCTCATATAGCTCTCAAATGTTTGCTGGACATTAATGAAAAAAAAGTAAAGAAGATAAAAAGGGAAAAAGAGAAAAGAAAGAAGAGAAAAAGGAGAAAGAAAAGAAAAGAAAAGAACATGGTGATGTAAAATCAGAGAGATCTATGAGAAATGTTGTTTGTAAAGATTACATAATAGTTTGTGGATTTATATAATTTTCTCCATTTGCATTTTCCTTTTTTTTATTAAATGCATTAGTAAGAGACAAGAAGTGACAGGCTTAATTTTAAAAAATAATTAATATTTGATTTCTTATATTTTTATAAATACTTACAAAAATATGATGCATTGTATGTTTATCAAATTGTGAAAATGAAAAAGTATTCAAATTTTATTTGGTTTGCAAAAGAAACACTTATTTTTATTGTATTACAAATAATTAGAAATTAGTAGCTTTGTTTGGAAATAAAGTAGGACTAGGAAGTTGATGAAGAAAAAGGTGAGACTGAATTTATTCTCACATAAAAAGTAAAAAGTTATCTCACAAGCTCTTAAAAGTTAAGTGGATCATTAATTCCGAAGGGGAAAAAGGGTTACAACAAAAAAGGAGATGGTTTTGTAACTTTTTCTCCATGTTCATTTTTCTTATTTTAAAATTAAATATGAAAAGAAAAAGAGAAAATTCAAAATATAATTAGTGCTTTAGTTATTGTTTTATTTTTAAACCAAACCAAGATAAACAACATGCATTTTTTTTACATTTAATTCAATGTATTTCAAAACAAAATTAACATGCATTATTTTACATTTAATTCAATGTATTTCAAAACAAAATTAGAATCATACGATAGGGTGATGTCTTCTCCTTTCTATAGTTTAATAATTAAAAAAAAACACTCATTTATATAAAAAAATGAAAAAAATTATATAAATCAATAAAAAAAACTTTTTTTTCTCAAATATTTATAAATTTAAGTACTTTCAATTATCCTTAATTTTATTTTATATTAAATATGTCATATCAAAATAATGATATTTAACAATAAATAAGTGAAAACAAACCTCAATCGATCGATTTTATAAAAGAAAAGATATTTTCTCGATAAAATTATTCACTTTATCATAATCGAATAAAATATAAAATCTTTGAAGAACGGATCCATCTGAGAATAAAGATAGAGTTCTATTCTCCCTATCACTGTCCATAACAATAAAATTGAAACTAAAAGGAAATTTTGGAATTAAGTTTAAAGTTGAATTCTTAATAATATTTTATATTTTTATTTTTGTATTGATATCCATGGCTTGATTGCAGAAAACTATACAAAATGGGAAAACCTTCAGCAAGATCTGATGGAAAAAAAAAAGTCCTTATTTTGATGATTGAAATGTTACAATAATGATGATGATAATACAATGATTGCAAGGAGCTCCTAATAATACATAGATGTACACATACCATCTTAGAGTAAGTGAGCATTGATTCTTCCAAACTCGAATCATGTAATTTACACATGTAAGCATGGTGCATATGGTGGAAGACAGACATGTTTTGAGGCTTCTGCAGAGTGTTTTTGCTCAGTCCTTGAGTTCATAATTGAAATGAAAAACAGAGTGAGTAGAAGGGAATCGTTGACAAGGCAAAGAAAATAGTGACAGAGTGTTTTAAGACCCCACTAAGCTCAATTAATGGCATCAAAACCTTACCTTGTAAATACAATGTTGAAGAATAATTGCATGACTTTTTGTATTCACCAAAACCTCACATGCCAGTATTGTCTGTTGGGATATTCAGAGACATAGTATCAGCAAATTCAGAACATCACCAACATAGATCATGTTTCAGATCCCATGTTTTTTTAATCAGAGTCAAATTATAATGGTCCAACTATAATATATAATTCAGTCTACATTTACTTTATCAATTCGTTTTATGTATTTAATCAGGTTTAAAATTTGTTCTAATAAAATGTGTTATCTACTATTTGACTCTTTTTTTTCTAGGTAAAGAGTTCAGCAAGAATTCCCTTACCAGATCAATGAGAAAGTTTATCCTAAAAGTTTTTAGTTCTACCAAAAATATAGAGAAGACACTTTGGTTTACAAATGGGTTTAATATATAATTGAGATTATATTAGAGATATACTAAAATTATAACAAAAATTTATCACTTCCCTAAGATATTACTAAACAAAATTTAGAAAGAAAATTGATTTAAACAAAATGATAAAAATATAAGTTTGAGTTCGACCCTTTTCTTAAATGGTGTGTCAGTGTCGAATACACGTATCGGATATTATATGACATTCGTAGGACACGTATCCGTAAAGTATCTAATTCAAAAAATATTTATTAAATTTCTGACAATTTTAGCACGGTTCTAAATCAATTTTAAAAAGAAAAAATACATTAATTTTCAAAAAACTCAAATTTATTATATAAATCTTTATTTTGATTATAAAAAATAAGAAACAAATCCTTCTGAACCGTCATGAAAAATATCTTTCTGCTCCAAAAAAATATCTGGAACATACTTGTGCACATAAATCTTTATTGTCAATTGATATATAATATATGGATTTGTGTCTCAATGTCCTACATTTTAAAGATTATATGTATTTCCGTATCCGTGTCGTATCAGTATCCGCGTCAGTATCTGTGTTACATAGGTTGTTACTTTATATGTCAGTTTAGAGAAAATGTCTTATTATTGTTACTTGATATGTAAGTGTCTCAGATGTCAAGTTGTATAATGATATCTAACCGGAGAACTTTTGTAAAAAAGATTATTGCAGAAAAAAGAATTTATATTACCTTAAAGGTAAAAGGGATGTTAATGGTGAGAAAGCCGATTTGGCCAGCGACCTCAATAACGGTGTGAAAGTAAACTTCACCCTTTGCCATGTCCTCAAGCAAATGGGCCACTTCGGTAGACGGAAGCCCACTAAACTGCAGATCACCGTCCACGTCCTTTGAGGCCCAACTCCGCACGTGCCACCCCTCCGATTCCACGTGACCCATCTTCTTCCCCCGGTACTTCACCCCAACGTCCACCTCCGCCAGGTCCAGCCAATACATGCCGCGGTTCTTCACCGCCACCGACAGCGTTATCCACACGTCCGCCCCCACCGGCGGCAGCGGGTGCACCCTCACGCGCTTCACGTTCATCCGCTGTATCTTCAGCTCCGGACTCCACGGCCACAACACCATCGACCCCGCCGCGCACACCACCATCACCACCATCCACTTCAAACAGCAAAAACGCCTTAAAACGACGGTGTTTGACTGAAATGCCTTCGCCATTGCTTCAATTTCGCTTCACATGAAGAACTTCGGTACCTCACTATATACTCACCAGTTCTGCGTAGATGAAGGGTTTCGCTTACGTTCATGTTTTGTTTCATCTTAGAATTCGTGTCTTGTCTCCGTCCGCGAAATTCTGTTCGGCTTTCCCTTTTGTTTATGCCTTACGTATGTTGCTGTCTCTTTGCTACTAACATCTGCCACTACAAAAATTTAATACCACCAATTTTCACAAATTCAAATTCATTTTTACATGAATTAAAATAGAGTGAAATATGTTTTTGCGTGTAACACAAAATTGATTTTTTCAACCAGAAACTTATAATATGAAAATATATTTTAACTTATAATATGAAAATTATTAAAATATGAATACTTACAATAGTTCGTTTTTTTTAAAAAAATTTATTATTATTTTGATTGCGTGATCAGATTTTAGTGATTCAAAAATTTAAATTATAATTTTTAGTGAACAATTAATTTTTTTTATCTTTTTTATTTCCTCTCATTAATAGTTTAAACTATTATTTGCAAATACTTTCAGGATAAATAATGTTAGTATATTTTTTAGGTGTGATTGCAGATGCAATTTCATTTTCTCTCTTTTACTGACATATATAGATTGGGCTTGGTGAGTTTTAGGGTGCGAAGTGTTAAGCCCTAAAATTTGGGCTGCATAGGCAGAAAAGGGACTGTTTCTTCCTGCACCTCCATATCTTCTTCTGGCACCTCCATACACAACGTGAAAATACATTTTTATCCTTCTTGTGCCACCCCATAGAATAACTTCCGGATTATATAATCCAGAAACGCATTTGAAAAAGGAGTTCTGGATTACATAATCCGGAAGTTAAAAAAGACTTCCAGATTATGTAGCCCGTAATGTAATCATGCATCTGAAAAAAGACTTCCGGATTATATAATCCAGAAGTTAATTACAAATTTGAAAAATGACTTCCGGATTATGTAATCCGGAATATTGCAGAGGGGCATTTTTGAAATACGAAAATCTATGGAGGTGAGAGAAGAAGGTATGGAGGTGTAGGAAGAAGAAGCCCAGAAAAGGATGTGAAATCCAAGCCGTGCAATCCAAATCTAATTAGGGTATTTCTTCTTGCAACCCTACATTTTTTTCCTACACCCCTATATTCTTTGAAATATCAGAATTATCTTTGATAATTTTGGGTGATTTCGAAATAGGAGTTTCATAAGAAAAATGTGTTAGGAAATCAAGGAGGTTAAAAACTATTCTGAAATATTCTTTTTGGAACACATTTATTTATTTATTTTCAGAGTGATAAATCTAGAATTCGTGTTCCGTAAATATTATATTCTTTGAAATAGCAAAATTATAATTTTGGGTGATTCTCAAATAGGGGTCCATGATCAAAAGGTGTTAGGAAAGAAGGAAGGAAAAAAACCATTCCAAAATATTCTTTTTGGAATATATTTTTTTAATTTATAGAATGTTAAATCTGGAATTCATAAAATGTGTTACAGAAATATTCCAATAAAAGTGATTTGGAAATCATTGTTAAAAGAGATAAAATGATCTTTTCTGAAAATATCGGGTGCAGGAAGTCATTTGTTCGGGTGCAGAGAGAAACACCCCTCATTAATCATCCATATATTAACTTTCAGAATTTTTCTTTTCGCACCCAGTCAATTTGAACTTACACCTTATTATAGACGTAAAATGCTAAAAGTGGGGTGGAGTCAAAATATATTCTGAATTTAATATTCCATAATACAATTTTGGATTTGGATTTGAATTTGCATAACACTTTTTTGCATAATACTCTTTTCAATTACTGATGGATCGCATTAATCTATATTAAATATGCTTAATAAATTACAATAATGATAATTGTAAAAAATCAATTAACAAATGATATTTATGATTTAACTTATCACAACAAAGACACGTAATTAAACACTATAAATAAATTTCTTTATAAACGTGTAAATTATACACTTTTATTAATTACCAACCTACACTTTTTACATAGAGTGTCACCTTTTTCAAGTTCATGAAAGAAGAAGCAATAAGCCTATCGGCACATCAAATTCTATATAAGTGTCTTTTTAAGATAAATTAAAGAATAAACAAACCAAACTAAAACAACAAAGAGAATGTTCTCTCTGGTACTGGTGTGGTGACAGTGAAGCTGCATGCTTTTCATCTCTTTCTGAGAGCTAAAAAATGAGCTCTCAAATCATCATAATCGGGTAGTTTCGGATGCACATGCGATGCACCACCCCGCATTCCCGATTCTAAGGAAACTGTTCGTATATGCCCTTTTGATGTTTCCTCTGCAGTGTTGGGTTCAGAGGGAAGAGATTTACCTCTGACATGTGAGCTTCTACGCCTTCTGATTTGCCCAGTACCATGTTCTGGTTGTTGAGAAGGATAACCTTTTCCTTTGCCTGATTTCACTCCACCTGAATCTGGTGCTGTTGCAGTGTCAGCATGTGTTGGTTTCTTTGAATCACTCTTGTTGGTCTTTTGTTTGAGGTAGGGAGGTGGAATGCCCCAGTAGGAAGAAATTGGCATGTTGGTTTCAACTTCATCCTCAGATATGCTTCCAAATGAACTTGAACTTCTACCCTTTCTGCCATCATGTGATGACATGCTTGTTTCATCATCACTGCTACTGTTTTGATGCATCCATCTCTCACCACTCAAATTCTTCCTTCCAAGATGTTGGGTGTCTCTTTCCTTTCCTTTTGGTGTATTGAAGTCTTCTCCAGCAATAGGCTTCTCCTGAAACCATAATCATAGGTCATTGAAGCACAAGTTATCTAAAAATCTTGATCACTTTTTATGTGATAATACTTGACTTTTTTCGTTTATGAAAGAGTTAACAAGTGTAAGTGAAGGTTGATTGAGATCAAAATCATGAGTCCTTATAACAATTTCTCTTATGTTCAAGGATTGAAACATATAATCTCTCTTATCTTGAAGGGTTAAAATAATCTTGATCTAATTAGCAATTCAAATTCATATTTTGGCTGAATCAGATGCTCTATTGACTGCATAGACTTACTTCACGTAATGACGACTGTGGATAAAGTCTTTCTCTCAAAGACTTGTCATTCCATTCTATGGAAAAATCTTGTGCTATATCATGTAATAGTCCAATCTTAATTTCTCTTGTGGGTGGATCTTTTCTCAGACTCTCAACAAGCTGAGGAAAGTGATTATTTAAGAAGTTTTAAAAACAAAAGATGTCATGAAAAAAATTCAGTAATTTATCCAAGTATTTATGAATGTGCATGTGTTCTAAGAATGGAGTCATTGGTTTACCTCTTTGTTTGCATAAGGTTCAAGAGAATTCCCATATTTGTCAGTAAATAATGTTCTGAGCTGACGCAATTCTGGCAGATCACCAGTTCTTGCAGCAGCATCCATCAATGATGACACAGCTTCCTTGCATTCTTCAGGGCAATCCCTATTCAAGAAGATTTAAAGATTATAAGCATAAACTCTTTGCAGCTATAGACAAAAAGAGTAGAATAGAAGCCACTGAAACACAGACTGATATAATTTAAATTCAAGGTTCCATGTTCAGTTCATAAACCCCGTCATTAATTTTGTTTCATTAAACTTTTGGATATGGTGAAGGTTAAATGTCACAAAATTTAGAGGTGAGGTTTGCACCCACTTATATATTATGAAATGCTCTAATCTCCATAGGTCCAACAAACTCTGTTAGGATATGCTTGAAATAACTTTGTTTTCGTATTAAGAAGAAAACTTTAAGCCTAACTTAACTTCATAAAACCGTCTTATGAGATGAAGTTTGCATCCACTTATATATTATAATCTATGGTTAATGTGAGATCTCTAACCGAAAACAAAATATTCTAGTGCATATGTAGAGAAGCATACTTCTGCTTTGTAAAGTCTTCAACATGATCTGATATGCACCCAACAAATTTTTCAATGAGTTCATAGGAGGATAACGTTTTCTGCTCTAACAGAAGCTCCTTAGCCTGCTTCAAACACAAAGAGTCAACATTGTAACTTGAACAGCATACAATATTGCATGCATGCACAAAATGGATCAATACAAGGCTTTTACCAATCTTTTTTTAGTTGAAAAGTGATTGCATCTGCAAAATTGAAAACTATAATGCAAATCTTACCCTTGTGTATGCATCGTCTTCAAGGCCAATGGTGAGAAGCTCTGCAATGACACTCTTCAAAAACTTCACTTCTGCTTTCTTCCTATTCTGCACTCTCCCCAACCGAATCTTCAAAGACTTCAGGTAAGACAAACTGGTTTTTTCAAGTGAAACACAACCAAAGATCAGAAAGAAGATAAAAATGTTCAGAGAAAAAGTTGAGAGGAAGAGTATTGTACCATTTTGAATCGAACCTGGGCTTCAATAGCCACCGAAACATTTTGTGTCCTAGAATCTGAAAAGACCAAGTTTGCTGAAAAGGGAAAGTGACTTTTGTTGGGTATTTTAGATGCTGTGTTCTGGTTAAATAACTTATAATATAGAATGAAGATCAAGTTACGCAAGAATCTGCATTGAGGAGGCCTCAAAGAAAAGAAATGGAGAAGCTCCTCACAAGAGGTAAAATCAGAAACCACACTAAGAAAGAGACCACAACAAATTATCTCAAGAGCTAGAAAATGTAGAGAGAAAAAGGGTATCTTAAGTCTGCAACATAAACCAATAAAAATGGTTAGAAACTATGATGGAACATATAGAGAGGTCTAAGTTATGATTGTAAGAGTCATAGATTTAGTACGATGTGGTTAATGATGGAAGTTCCAATATTGTCCAACAAGAAACCAAATGTTGAGGCCAAAAAGACAGTGGCAGATTGGTAAAAGAAAGGGGTCTTAAGTCTTAACTTGAAGCTTGCATGGCACTCAGATGGAGGATGAGAGAAAAAGAAAGAGTTACGAAATTAGCTGTCAATTTGGTATACTCTGAGAAATTGCATGTGCACAAGAGAAGGAGAAAGGAAAAACCACTTCTGTAAAGTGGTACTTTTCTTCTACATATGGGTGTGACAGTTAACAGTTTTGAAAATGATTTACTAGTTTTTTTTATCAGAAAAAAAAATAAAATTTTAGGGCTACTTCAATTTTTATACCAGAAATCAAACACATCACCTCACACAAAAATACTAGACTTTAGGCTAAAGAGGTCAAACTCTTCCAACCTTACCTCTATTTAGTCACTCACATATATAACTTTTACTCTTATTAATATACCTCATTCAGACGAGTGACTCAAGACACCAATCAGAATAAGAAAAACATGTTATTTTTACCTTCACAGTTACCCACGACCAAATCTTTAGTTATGTCATCATGAAAATTCATGATGATCTATTCTTTCATTCCTAAAAATCTTCTTATTCCTTTGCTTCCAATTCCTAGTATAATTAATAAACCTTATCAATTAGGATTAAGATGGCTCGAATTGATCTATGTTTGTTCTATTATTAAACATCTACATACAATTAAGTACACTCATCTATTAAATAAGTATGTCAGTGGTTTGAAAATGTCTAATAGATAGAAAATATTATTGAAATCAATGAATTGAGTCTAATTCAATCTTATAAAACGAAGTTTGCACCCAGTTATATGCAATGAAATGTTCTTATCTTAATCGACTTGTTCTTATCTTAATCGACTTGATCTGCGATAGGTAATTCTTTTTTTTTGTTAGTTAAAAGATTGTGACCTTCTTTAACATGATTGCTTGCTGTCTCCATGGAGGGACTCAGAAAGTGATGTATAACGAAAGATGTCACAAGCAATGACAAGTTAGAGTTGGCGTAAACTTGAGGCGAGAGTGGGGTAGGGACAGGTATATTCATGCATTGAATCAGATAATGTTTATTTCTTGTTCAGTAATTAATGAATATAATATTCAGAAATTATGCAGAAAAACGTTACAAAGTCACATTGAATGAGTTTCTTTTGCGTGCTCCTTCTTCTTGACATGATCCATCTTCTTTATTCTAAAAGTATGTTTATGACATTCCGTTTCAATGTTCACTTCATCACTTTGCTTGGTGATTAAGAATACTGAGGCTTTTCTCACACATGAGGATCATAACTTTTGTGCATGGTAAACATGGCTTTCAATGTCTGTCACATGAATGAGTGCATGCATATAATGGGAGGCCAATTCAATTCAAGCAATCTTATGCTACTGTGATGGGAGAGAATTCATCACACCAGAAAACTGCAGCTGTAACTTTATGTTATTTTAATATGAGAAAAAATATTATGACCACCTTTTTATATATTTATTATTTATACGTGATTATAAACTGATTATGACTTTTAAGTCTAACTCAACTCTATAAAACCAACTCATGGAATGAGGTTTGCATCCACTTATATACAAATGAAATATTATCATCTCTAGTCGATGTGGGATCTCCAACACACCTCACGCCGAGAGTGACAGCTCGTGTCTGGGATAACATATTATGGGTGGTCCGATAACGGTTCGATAGCAGGTGGCACGATAGACCCAACAAACACTCGCTGGGATAAATTTTAAATGACTATGATACCATATCCATTAATATAAACACTAGAAAATCATTTAATAGAAACCATTTTTAGAGACTAAAAATAATTAATTGTTATATTTACTAAATTATATATTATCTTAGAGACTAAAAAAATTACTAATTTTTAAATTGATATCTAATTAGCTACTGAGATTTTAACTACCAATTATTTATATTCTAAATTTGATAGCAAAAAAATTGGTAGCTAAATACCAATTTAAAAATTATTTATCAATAATAGAAACTAACCTAGGAATCAATAATTTTTTTAATCTCTAAAATAGTATTAATTTAGTTAATATTTTTTTTATCAGTAATAAAAATAAATAAATGTGACCCATTTTAGGAATGTTGTAACCCTTATACATAATAATTATCTTCTATCTCTAAAATTAGTTTTTATTTAATATTTTTGTGGTGAAATTAATTATTTATATATCAATATTTTAGACATATATTCAATATTAATAAATTTGATGAAATATTGTAAACATTTTAAATAAGTGATTTGATTGAATGCTGATGTGGTATATATCAATTCAACACTTTGGACTTTTAGCTTTTTGCACAAGTCAAGTAGTCAACTCCTTCGTGAGCAAGGAGCTTTCAAATTATCAACATGTAACAATAATAATAATACAAAAGAGAATTATTTATACCTAGTTAAAGATTTTCTTAATTGTAAATGATTTTTTACTGAAAAATTGGCTTTAGTTTTTGTTGTTGGTAAAAATTCATTTAAGTGCTTATTTAGCATGGAATATTCTAGACTAACTTACAATCAAAGTAGTCAAATTCTTCCTACACCTTATATTTTTTTAATCTGCACGTGATCCATTCTTAAATTTTCAAAAATTTCCAATATTCTGAAATTGAAAATCCAAAATTAAAAAATACATAAAATTCGGAATAGATTTGTGTTGAAATATAATCCCATAACATAATTGAAAAATCAAAATCAAATTGAAACAAATTATTCTAAAAAGTTCCAAAAAATACAATCTATAAATGTATTTCAAGAAATTTCAAAATCTAAAAAAATGTTACATAAATCCAAAAACATATTATAAAAAAATGTAAAATATATTTTGATCTGCATTCCCTTTTATTTAAGAATATTTTTATCATTTTACATAAATATCGATTGCATGAATTTCATCAAGAATTTCATCCCTTTTATTTAATAATATTTTTATCATTTTAATAAGTATCGAGTGCATGAATTTCATCAATAAAGGCTTGTTATTTCGATAATTGAGCCCAATGCAGTCTTGTTATTTCTGCACCAAATAAAAGCTCAACTTTTTTAAGAAACAATTAAATTTTTTAAGAAAAAGTTTATATATAGTTGAGCTCTTAATAAATATGAGAGAGGTATTTCAGACTATAATAATTAGTTATTAAAATATTATTTAAAATGCGTAATTAATGAGGCTTGACTTTAAATTTAATGTGTGCATCCAACAATTAACACTGGTACTCAAAATATGTGCAAATACTGTGCAATTGAATGTACAATTAAAATTTAAGATGTAAACTACGAGGTTGACTTTAAATTTTTTACGAGGTTGAGGTTTAAATTTTAAAAAAATTAATATGTGCAATTAAATATTTATTCTGATTCAGAATTTCCATTTCTAAACATAGTGAAATATATTTGTTCTATCTCAAGAACTTCTAACATATTTGTAGACTGTCTAGTGGCTGTTATACCAAAATTATTTAATGGATGGATCGTCTAACGGATTGTCGTAGGATCAACCAAATTGTTTTGTTTTCTTTTATTTATGATTTTGTTTTCTTTATAACGAATCTTAATTTCTAAGTGAGATATATTTGTTGTATCTCAAGACCGTCTAACATATTTGTAGACTGTCTAATGGCTGTTATACCAAGATCATCCAAATTGTTTTGTCTTCTTTTATGTTTTTTTCTCTTTATAAGGAATCTTAATATAACCTTGGAATGAGGTCTGTTACTCTCTGTTTTTCAGAAGTAAATTTTGTTTTCTTCTTCTATTGTGTGTTGGAATGAGTTGTGTTTTTATACCTTCTTCTTCATTACTCTGTATATGGCTAACCTGAATTACCATATTGAATAAAACATGCAACATAAAGAAAACAATTTGAATTTTTTTAAGATCTGTAATAATATATAATAATTAAATCAGATTACGAATATAAAAAAGTTAGCATTTGCATCATACCAATTTGTAAAAATTAAAAGTTCACTCAAAATACCAATCTTATACACACATGGTTTAAAAAAATCAAACTTTGTTAACTTGATAGAAAAAAAATATTATCTCTTGACGAAATCCACAATGCATTTGAAATGACAAAAAAAAACAACCCAGAAATCACAACAAGCTTGCATCTTTAACTCAACATCCAAATCTATTCCTACTTTATCCAAGATGAATCAACTTAGGTAAGAGATAGTAGTAAAATGTGTCAAATAGTTGTACTAGTCGGTATCAGACGAAATAAAAAAAAATTAGATTCATCGAGATATAGAACAACATATAAGTTATTATGCTTACATATTCACCATTAGACTACATGTTTAAAATACATTAAAATCAGATTGAGGAGTCTAAACAATAGAAAACACTAAATAATGTTATTAATCATGGTTCAAATCTAAAAATGTTTTACACTTTTGTGAGAGTGCTGGCTACCTACCACATGCAGTGTCTCAAAAAGTACAAAAATGGTTCCTTCAACCGAATCATGTTCCAATTTAGTCCTTTTGAAACACCTGAAGCCGACACATTCATTGCTGGTATCTACCAGACACAGCTCAAGACAGTGGTGAGAAAATGGAAGAAATGGTTTTGTGGGTGAAGAAACTCGCGCCGCACTAATCGATCCAAGTTAAGGTTGCGGGGAATCAAATTGGCGTGATACAGAATCGTTGTCAAAGTTGATGTAGGTTCACACACCAGTGCTGTTCCCAGCTTCACCAATGAACACAGCATCTCAGGCATGAGAATCTGCAAAAACAATAACATTGCCAACAACGTTAATATCAGCAAACTAACACAAAAACATAGTATGTTTGCGAGAGAGAAGGATCATACCATGTGAATTCTTGTCTTAAGAAAGGACAAAAATGATTCAAATGCAGTTCACCAGTGACCTCAGAGAACAACAATGGAAAGCTGAAGAAACTGTGAAAACTGCAAATGCTTGATGTGTGAGATGAGATGTTCAAAATATATACAGAGAGAAAGAAAAAAACAGCCTCAGTAGAAACAAACGCTACCATTTATTGGCCATTGTTTCTTCCAACATCGGGTTCATCGACACCCAAAACAAAAAATTAGATTTTTTATTTATTTTTATATTTTGTGTATTGCAACAGAATTCAGTGGGTGAAGTTTTTTTTTTCACTTTTTGAATTTCTCAATGAACCTTCTTTTCTGGTTATATAAAAAATGGTTGTTTCTCCTGTGTAAATTTCAAAGTGTGGGTTTGTTTGAGTCATTTAGAACAAAAGATAAAATAAGACTAATATAGAAGTGTAAGAAATACCTGCAAGTGTGTAGAAGAATTGAAGCAAAATTGTTTCAATTTGTTTAATCTTAACACTAACTACATTTGGATTATGGTTGTGTTTCAGACAAAAATTCCTTTTTCTATAAATAAATTGTATTTGTATTGTTTAATGAATTGGAACTTATAGAGGTGTTTGGCATAAAACTGTTGACCATGAACCCGCCACTTGTTTTCTTTTGTCTCATGTGTGTTCTTTTACTTTTACTGCACTTTTAGACTATAAAACTAAAACAAAATTATAATGTTACCATAATTAACATAATAATATATTTAACAAATAAGTGATTATAGGTTGTTATCCTCTTTAATTTAATGAGAATACTTATCTAAGTATATTTAATGATGGAAAATTTTGAAATTATATTTTTGAGTTCAACCTAACAAGTTGAAAAGATAGTATTTCTAAAGTATCTTAAAAATGTGATAAAGATTAATTATTCATTATCTTTTTTATGAAAAAAATAAATTCTCATTATCTATATAAAAAAAACTCGTGAGAAAGAGATCCAAGCAAGAGAGAGGAACAATATAAAAAAAAATGAAAGAATAGATATCCACTTTCACACCGGAGACTTTTTTAACTATGTCTCGTGAGTTTTTATTTCTCAAAGTTCAGACAAATTTTCCACAACTTTTAGTGTCATTATTCTTTTTTTTTATTTGCTTATTATTTTGAAAAATATTATTTTGTATCTACGTCAAATAATGAATTTTTTTTTTTCTAACAAAATATGTTTACATTCATACCTAAATTATAATCATAAACAGTAAAAATAGAATTTTTTATTAAAATAAAATTAAATAAGAATTATAAACTGTTACATTTTAATTTGTAGTGTAAAAAAAAAGATTTATCCTTAAGAAAACAGTGGGTGCATAGCATTGGTTAGAATTGCAGATTCAGATTTGGGGAAAAGGGCTGAAAAGGCATTCAGAAATCTCTGCTTTCTGATTTGTTTTTGTTGAGGTTTTATAAACCACTGTCTATGAGCGCCCATTGCATTCAGAATCTATGAGCAACGGTTAGAATTGACTCAGAAAATAAAAATAAAATAAAATAAATTCTAATTAGTATTTCTTTTATGGTAAGAAAACTCTAATTAATATGAAAGATAAGAAGTATATTAAAATAATAGTAATTATTGTTACGAGTGTTAATAATAACTTTAATATAATATTTTCTCACAAACTTTAGTTAATAAACCTCCAAAAAAAGTTATTAAATAATTCAATATATTATAATAAACCACCCAAAAAAGTTATTAATAGTTCAATATATTATAATAGACCACCAAAAAAAGTTATTAATAGTTCAATATATTATAATAAACCACAAAAAAAGTTATTAAGTAATTCAATATATTATAATAAACCACCCAAAAAAGTTATTAATATTTTAATATATTATAATAGACCACCAAAAAAAGTTATTAATATTTCAATATATTATAATAGACCACCCAAAAAAGTTATTAATATTTCAATATATTATAATAAACCACCAAAAAAGTTATTAATAGTTCAATATATTATAATAGACCACCAAAAAAAGTTATTAAATCTATTTTTAATTAATGATATTCGTCTTCGATAACTGCCAATAATCGGTTGCATTTGTAGGAAGTAATTTACAGTAAAAGTTTGTTTGAGTTTTTATGTGTAAGACTAAAAAAAATATAAATTATAGATAGCTTATAAATAATTTTTTATTATTTATCCAAAGAAAATGATTTTTTGAGCGTGTCATTATATATAAACTCACAAAAAAAAGTTTAAAATCTGGGTGTAACAACCTATATTTGATATTTATATATATTACCAAAATAAAAATTTCAGGTTAATAACCATTAATAAAATGAGTGTGTAATGTAAAAACAAGAGAAGTATGTGCAATAATTCAAAAGTGTTAAATAAAATGTCATGATTTAATGTATAAAGTATATTTATAGAGGTAAATACTACAAATATTATAAGGTAAAGTTATCAAGAATAAGAATAAATATGAAGACTCTATACTTCTATATCACTACATTTACTATGAATTTTCAATCTATTAATTTTGATCCTACCACACTGTTACTACTATTAATTTTTTAAATATTTTTATTGAAAAATTACACATTTTAAATATTTTATAAAAATATGTAAATAATTATTTTAATAAGTAGTTTTATCTAAAGATTTTAGTTAAATTTAAATTTCTTTTATTTATAAAAAAAAAAATTATTTATAAATTCAAATTATAATGGATAGTATGAATTACAAATAAGTAAAAATAGAATGCATATAGATATATAAACATAAAAGCAATTATAAATATTAAAAAAATAAACATAAAGGAAGTGTCAATAAATAAATCAAGCATAAACAAATGAAGTTAAACGAAACATAAATATAAATAAATAAAAATTATTCCTATCCATCTTTTGTAAAATTATTCATTTTAGGAAGAATAATGAGTTTACTTGCTTTAAAAAGAGACTAACCAGTTCTCTTATTCCTCAAATAGGTTCTTTCATTTTGAGCACAAAAGCAAACGTCAAAGCAAGAAGAATTCTCACAAACCTAGTTTTATTAAAAACTAACAAAATTCACGGATCTACAATTTTTTGTTAAGATTCTTTTACACCACTATTAACACTGAACACGATAAAAAATATATCTCATTCAAAAATGCATGCAAAACTACCCATAATGTTTAATGTATTTAGAATGAATAGAAATGTACCAAAGTAAAATTGCATTTATGTCTCTTCTACTAAGTATCATCACTACAAATTTTTTAATATTTTTAAGAGTAAAAAAATGCCCCACTCCTTTTTGGCATTCGCACCAACACCCTCAACCATACTAATCCAAACAAACACTCTCCTTTCGCTTGTCCCTCCCTTATCACACCCATAAACAAACATACCATAAAAAAAAAACATTCTACCTAAACAAACACAAATGCTATAAGGTAGAAGCATTATTTGATGCAAATGCTAAAGACACTAAACACATGCAACCAATAAACTTTCGAATTCGGGTATTATAGGAAATATGCTGTGACACAGAAATTTCAAATTCTACCTTCAACTATAAAACGTCAAACACACATTATAAGAATTTTCTCAGATTCTACAAGCAACTAGACTCAACATGCAACACTGAATTCCTCTACTAAAACTTTAACACATAAAAACACTAGTAAAATTTATCCAGAATAAATTATTGTGTTAAGGAGGTTCGAAATGTAATTTTAATTTTATTTGTACCCTATTTTCTTAAGAGTATTATTATATTTTCTCCTGTAATTGGGTGGTGCAGAAAGCAATTGCCTCTCCCTTACAAGAAACTTTATATTCTCAAAAAACATATGTAGCTTAAATAAGAAGAACGCCTATCACCTAAAAGTTTTAAGAGAAATTATTTTGCTGAGTTCCTAAATCATTCAGCTACTACATTAATTTTTGAAAAATATGATATTAAAAATTGAAAAAGATAAAGAGAAACTTGCAGAGAGAGAAAAAAAAATAATACATACGGATGGGAAAACCTAAAAGATAAAAATAAAGACTTTATGTAAAAAAATCATATAAATAAAGGAGAAAAATACATACTAAAAAAAATAGGAAAAATTGTCAAATGAATAGAAAAAAGCATGCAAGTGGCCAAAATAAATATAAACGAGTGAGAAAAAATTGCAAAAAGAAAAAAAAAGAATAGTGAAAAACATAAAAATATAATAAGCAAAAGTTATGCAAATGACTTAAATTATGTTTTTTCTACCTTTTTATATTTATTATCTTTATGTTTTTAAACTATTTGTGAAGTTTTATTTCACTTTTTACTGCATCAAATAATACTTCACTGTAATAAATGTATTAGAAAATTTTATAATGTAGGATTATTAAATAAATGAAAATTTTCTTTTTTATTTAACTTTTTATTACATATGATATTGATGACAACAAATAAGAGTTACTTTTTATATATTTTTATATTACGCTATTTATTTTATCAACAAATAGGTTGTGAACTGATAAAATCTACGCTATCATACTATAAATAAAGTAATACGAAAATATATTATTTAGTTTTTAAACCGGATGAAAAATATTAAAAATTATTTTATTTTAATAAACTTTCAATATTCTAATTGGATTGATAAATAAAATCTAACTTCATAAATCATAATTATAAAAAAAAAGTGAATCCAATTTTATCATATCAAATTTAAATAAACTGATTAAAAAGATTCTCACTCTAAGCTTATAAAACGGACAATATCTTATATACAGTGATTAATCCTAACTATACTATATCGTATTTAAGGTAAAAAAATAAAAATTATTATAAAACTTTCATTTATTTATTATCTTTTACTCAATTTCAACAACCTCAATTATTTAAATATAATTTTGATAGAATAAAATTTAATATAATAAAACTAAATAAATATGGGTGAAAAGATTATTCGATTAATTATAGGAATTGAAATGCTATTTTTAAAAAGTAATTACAAAAAAAAGTGACCGTGGCTTATTCAGTTGCGCTTATCCTTACATATTCTCCCTATATAAGCCATTATGTGGGACGACGAATGATTGTTGAGGCGAGGGTAAGGTCGCGTCGTTTCGTTTCGTGCTTTGTTCCTTTCGTTGTCGTTTTTGTCTCCAGACCTAACCCTAGCCCCGCAACGCAACCATGTCGACCAAGCAAGGTATAATCACTCTTCTTTTTTCCATCCTCACACTCCTGATTTCGAGGATTTCATTGATTTCAACCCTGAAATTCAGATCTGTTCGTAAGTCGGTAATTTACCTGATCGAATTATTTTCCCTCTTATGTTCTTTTAGGTGGAAAAGCTAAGCCTTTGAAGAAGCCCAAGTCTGATAAGAAGGATTACGACGACGTATTTCACTCAATCTCCTTTCTATTTATTTATTTTTATGTGTTTTCAATTTGTTGTGGTCAAAGATTATAATTTCCAAGGTCGATGCACTTTGATTTTGATGATTGTTAATATGTTTAAGGAAGAGAGAACATATGATTGTTATTTTTAGGCTTTGATTGGATTGTTGGGTGTTTTCGTATGGAACTTTTTCAAAGGTTTGATGCAAATTTCTTTAATATGTATTACCGCTACTTGGGCTGTTGCGATGTCTATATAAGAACCAGAAAATTATAACTTTGCATTTATCTTCTATAATAATATTGGTATGGCTTGATTAAATTTTACCTATCTCATAGATTTTGGGTATTCTATTACAAAAATTATGTGAAATGCTCAAAATAATTTTTATTTTTGTCTAATTACCTAGCATTGGGTGAAATGAAGTGACGGTTACTTATGTATTTGTGACTCTAATTCACCTATCAACACTCATCTTTCACTTTTTCCTTCTCTTTCTAAGAGCGAGTTGATTGGTTGAGGAGTTGAAGAAAACTAGAAAGGAAAGACTTAGGCAGTCTTTCTTTTGTAGGATTAGGAAGAAAAAGATAGAAATCATTTTATATATATATATATTTTCTCGCATAATGAGCATGTTGATGATATTAGGCAGACAGTTAAATATAAATAGGTATATGTTAGTAAGGGTATGGGGAATATAAGGGAATTAATGTTCTTTCAAATGTTCAACTGACAGTAATATGTGTATTCTGGGTAACAGAATTAGATCGAAGGAGTGTGATGTAATGTAAATATCAGAAATGTATGGTCTGGAACTCTAGACTTTAGAAACAGGACCTTACGAAGACTTAAGGGATCATTTTCACTCTACCACTTTCTTGGTGACTTAATTCAATGTGAATACCATCAAGATTTTTTGTTCGTCATTTTCTTCAATTACGTTAGGCAAATGGACCTACTTGATTGTGTACCATAATTTTAATAGGATATTGAAGACATGGAAGGGACATGGGATAAGTATGTAAGAAGCAATGTGGTTTTTCTATGTTACCACGCCTCACTGGGAATGTGGGACAAGCGGGTGTTTGATTTATAGAAATGGGAAAGGTAGTGGTTGAGACTTAGGTTGGTAGGGAGACTTGCTAGGATCTTCCAAGAACCGGTTCAGAATAGTTTTAGTATTATGATGTTTGTTCGCGATGTTGTGAAATTTTAGTTTCGACCTTGATCGATACATGATCTATTCATGTTGATTTTACACACAAACACAGCCAGCCATGTGTCAATGGATTTGGTTATGACCTTGCCATAAACTTTTGTCGGTATTTTGTAGGTTGACATGGCCAACCTTCAGAAGAAAAAAGAGGAGGAGAAGGTTAGATA
The DNA here is from genome assembly GCF_051622355.1 of Phaseolus vulgaris. Taxonomy (NCBI): domain Eukaryota; kingdom Viridiplantae; phylum Streptophyta; class Magnoliopsida; order Fabales; family Fabaceae; genus Phaseolus; species Phaseolus vulgaris. The sequence continues at coordinate 44,453,180 of NC_143507.1, read as the reverse complement.
TTGAATTGGAACCTTCTACATACTACTACATTCTTGTGATCCTTTTAACACCCTTTTTTGCACTGAACAGGCTTTAAAGGAGTTGAAGGCCAAGGCGCAACAGAAGGGAAGTTTTGGAGGTTCTGGGCTCAAGAAAAGTGGAAAGAAATAAGGGATTTTTATAATTACTGCATACATGCAATATTGAGCTCTGTAATTACAGTTGCTACCATAAGAACTTCTCTTTTATTGCTAATGTTAGTACTGTATGAACTGACGTATGTCTGATGTAAGCTGCAACAAGTTACTTGTTGGCTGCTAACCTACTGTGTCTTTGTGGGGTTTGATTATTACACCCATTTATTAGTGTTGTGGGTTTGGCATAGACTTGTTCGAGTTATAATAATGGCTTGGCTTTCAAATTTTAATTATTTATTCTATTATTCTCTCGTCTCACCAAAGTCAATAACGAATTTTGTTTTTGGTTTCTACTGCGTGCACGTAAGATAAGCAGTTGAGGCTGAGTTTCAGTTGCATTGCTTGTCAAATTTGTTAAAAAGGAAAGGAAAATATGTTGAAAGATAATGATGCGTGCGCTTTACATATTTAATGATATATAAATATCTGAATTGATTGAAGAATTATGGGTGTAAAGTTATTTAATTGATATGTTAAGAGTATTAAATTCAACTCTTTGATGTGATAGTGTGGTTTTCACTATATTGTTTTGAAATATAACTTTTATTAAGTAAATAATTCTGTTTTTATTTGCTTATTCAGTCTTCAGTGATTTACTAGTTTTTCTTTTCACATACACATTCCAATATCAAATTGATCAGAGAAATGGTGATAGTACTGTCATACACATCAAATGCAGGATGATTGCTGCTACATTTAGGATCAATTGGTAAGGTTGATCCTGTAATTTTATCCAGCTACTTATGAGAAGTCCATAAAAAGGTGGAACAGAAAAATGGAAAGGAAAAATAAGAAACAGAAATACGCAACAGAGAAGCTTAGAGCAGAAATACAAAAGGATGAGATAAAACAAAGCTTATTTATGCATATTACAGGATGAAAGAACAAGAGAAATGTCCAGGGGGGAAAAAAAGAACACAATCTTTGTTGAGTCATTTCAGTTATTAATAGGGTCTTTAGAGTGCTGTTTGATTCAATTTTTGATTAAAAATATAATTAAACTAAATATAAAAGTACACATAGAAAAGTTTGATTTGATTTTTTATAAATAATATATTCTAATCAAACATAATAATTATATACATTTTAGTTTGATTTAGTATGAAATAAAAAAATTCAAACCAAATCAAACAAATTTATACAATTTGATTTAGAATAATTTTATGATTTTATTATATAATCTTTTATTAGTAAACTCCTTATATTTCTAGTTGTTAGAAAGGGAAAAAGTAGAGTGACAAAGATAAAATGTGGATGATACAGCAGATTGAGGTTACTTTATAACTCTAGCCACAAAGGATTTTTTCAATTTTCATCAGACATTTAAGAACACTGTTACACTTACAATTGAATTCGTATGCAAAAAATAAGCAGAGTCTGGTTCCATCTGGAAACACAAATAACCGTTACACCAAGTGAAATCTGCTAGCTTTCTAACCGAATATACATTGACTTGAAAATTAGGAATCTCAGTACCCTACCAATATCATCAATTTAACTACTCAACCGATATAATTAACTCTGATATTAATACCAATCATTAACCAGATGGTTTAATCATATATAGGAAACAATGTAATATGCCATTATCCTCCCGGGTAGCTTAAATCTCCTTTCAAAGAAAAAACTCCAGCTTCCTATCAATTCATGATGAATAAATAACTCAATGAAAACCAAAGTTGCTTTAAACAATAAATCAAGTCCATCATAGGTGCAAAAAAATGGATTAAGGAAATACTGCCTACAAATATATGCGTAGCACAAAACTGTTGTTTCTTATTTTTGGGTGTTGAAAGCACTTGCATGAGCTAACTCATATAAGGACACTGACAGCTAGAAATACTTGGAAAAAATGCTAAAATATCTGATGCTATAGGTACTCATGTGATATACCCTTACATGATTAACTTTAGTAATCTGCAGTCTGCTTTGACATATCAAGGATAACAGCATGAGCTAACTCATAAGGGCACATGACCAGTTATTTACTAAACTCTATAGCTTCTCTGGTTTTTCTGGCTTTTCCGGCTTTTCTGGCTCCTCCTTTTCGGGCTCTTCCTCTTCCTCTTTCTTTTCTTCCTCCTCTTCATCCTCTTCTGGAGGATCTGCAGGCATTGGAGGCGGCAAAGGTGCCTTCATAGGACTAAATTGAGGGAATATATCTGGTCTTCGTCCAGGCTTAGGCCTTTCCCACTCCTGTCAGCATATCATATGCATTAAAAAATCCATCACCTTATCAAATAACCACAACTTGAGAAAAAACAGGGTTCAACATCCTACAAAACCTAACATTACTCAAATCCGAATCTACTCTCAAAGGGGAGTGTGATAAACTTTTCACTACATAGACAAAGTCCCTAATACCTTCTATACATCTTCAAACAATAACCAATATTCAAAGAGAGGTGTAAAGGCAGTGCTTAGAGTGAAAAATCATCATATACAATACAACATTTACAAGTATCACTTATCAAAGTAACCTGAACTCACCAACACACATAAATTTGCCGTCTCTTAACTACACAACAAACAAACCTTATCATACATGACATTATCTTATAAACAATTTCACCCATTAATTTCGGAATTGAAGGTATGATTTGGCACCTGGAAAATATAGCATTGCATAGCATCTAACCGGAACCAAAATCCAAGATTATTGATTTCAATTAGAAGCAAGGAGAAGCAATTAAAAGTAAATTGAAGCAGAGTGCATGAATTTAAAGTAAAACACATAGCAGAGTGCACGAATTGAAAGTTTGTAGTATTAACGCCATACACTCCCCTAATCCAAATTCACAGCACATGAGATTTTTTTTAATTTTTTTTTTAAATAAACATGAAAAAAAAAATTAGAATTGAGGTGATTAGGGAAACATACGATTGGGAAATCGAGAGGGGAACGGCGAGTCATCTTTTCCTCGTCGGGAGCCATGCGTACGAGGTGCCTCCGAAGGCGTGGAAGTGGAGTGAGAGCGCGAAAGCCGACGATGAAAGGTGATGCAAAGTGAGAAGAAGAAGAAGAAGAAGAAAGCGAAGAAGAAGAAGAGGAAGAAGAAGAAGAAGAAGGCGGTGGTGTGAGAAGCGTGTTGAGGCTCACCAAAGCCATGGCTGCGGCTGCGCAACACCTAATCCAATCCAAATGGCGCTTCTCTTTCTTTCTTTCTTTCTCTGCCTCTGTTTGCAATTGAAAATAAATAAATAACGTTTAAGTCGGTTTTCGTGGCTCGCCCTATTTTACATTTTCTCTGCATTTATATTCAATAAATCAACAAATAAAATATGATAATTAAATTAAATCTGTTTTTTTTAATATTCTAATATATGTTATTCTGTTAGCGTCCGATTTCAAGTAATATTTACGGTAAAATCGCTGACTGGCCTATATAAATAAAATATATGATAATTAAACCTATTTAATAAATAAGTCTAATAACATTAATAAAATATTAAATTATTTTAATAAAAGTAATGATAATAAATAGGCGTAGTTAGTAATAAGTATAATGAATAAAGATTAAAAATAATATTTATACGAATTATTATGAGAAAAACATATATGATGGGATTTCAATATTTTTTGTCGAGAATATCGATGTTTATTGTTTGGTTAGGTTAGGTTAAACTTTTTCTGCTTCACATGTTAACATATTATTCCTTCTTTATTAGGTTTCCTCCCTCTAAACACTAAAATAACTATTTGTAAGGTTTATCATAAATGTCACAAACACTCTTTCATGGTAGGACATAATCACTGACACACTTAAAACTCAATTTCTGAGTTTGCACCTAATAGAATGGTTTTCATGAAATTAACCATCAATATTATTTTATCTCTGTTGACACTTATATGGCGGTCGCAAAGCGTAAAATCACCTACGTAGTATCTGTAAAAAAGAAAAATTAAGTATAAGACCAATATTTTTTTTTACGACATAAAAAGAAGATGGTCACATTAAACTTTTTTATTAAAATAAATCATTTCTATGACATAATTTTTTTTTAATTATGATGTAATATTTTTCAAAAATTTGATGATATGAAGAATTTAAAATATGTTAAATAAATCTATTTTATCTAGTAATTAGTCATTATTCATTTAGTTCTTGAATTAGTAATACACACTATAACTAAGATTAAAAAGACTTGATAATTTAAATTAATTTTTATACTAATCAAAGTAATAATGATTACCATATGCTAACTCTAGATTTAACATTATGAAAACAAATTTATGGTTAGATTATATTTTAATCTAATTTCTTTCATTTTAATATTAAATTCATGTATATTATTAATTATTTTCGTGTTAATTAAAAAAAAAAGGTTAATCAATTAACAAAAATATTTGGCTTAATAAGTTAATTCAAATTGTTCGTAAAAAAACGAGATAGACTAAATCATAAAAACTGGATTGAGTAATTTTTTGTTTTAACTCATTTAATTTACAAGTCAAATGGGTTTGTTTTTTTGGAATGACCAATTTTTGAAAAATAATTGTAATAATAAAATAAAAATAATATTATTTCATTAAAATGTATACGTATTAAAAATTGATATATGATGTCACCATATCTAAAAAAAATAATTTTATTTATGTGACTTAATTTTAATTTTGTTTATATTTGTTTAGTTTATAATGATTTGATTTTGTAACTACTCAGTTTACAATGATAATTATTATTATTATTATTTTTAATGGTTTAATTTTTTAAATATAATAAAAAAGAACTGTTGATAAGTTGATGTGAGACTGAATTGAAAACAAAAGTTAAAATATATATATTAGATTAGTAAACCTTGGATTCAGTGAATTTATATGAAGTTAGATTTATATATTATCATATCTAACAAGTGACAAACCTGAATCTTGCAGGCTCTTACAAAAATTCAAAGATTTCTGCAACACCCTTTTGTTGTTCCATCTTCCAAGGCTCAAAGATTGCTTCAAGAGATCATAGTTCAAACCAAAGATTAAATTATCTTCTGTTGAACTAAATTTCCTGAGTCATTTGTAGTAATACTGAGTCATCACTGATACGATATATCCATTGCAATGGTGTGAATAAACAATTTCAAAATGTTGGGGAACACTAGGCTGCGATCAACCACATGGGTCGTGCCAAAAATTTTCCACGCGTAAACTATGTATTGGTAACTACGTAGATTGATTGGTGGGACACTTTTCTTGCACTGCAAAAATAGCAAACAAAATTGCCACCGCTGGCATTTGTTTTGGCCTACATTCAAAAGGTGAGGTCGAAGTTCTCTGGTATTTTTCCATCTCACAACAATGGGAAGGTGAAAAATGTTCCCATCATAAACTTTATACATATTTTGGGTTTGCCAAACTACAGAAAAACTCCATGGCTGGTTCCATTTTCAGGATTCGTGAAGCAAAGGAGAAAACCAGCATAGCTCAGTGTTATTGTAATAATAATTCCATTTGAAAGTGTCAGTGTAGTTGTGTTTGATCTTAGCCATCTGGGTACGTGATTTTGAGTTGTGGGAGGTTGTGAAAAATCTCATGGTGAGGGTGGTTTGAGGAATGAAAGGAGAAGATTATGGATTTTTGGCCAGAATTTCTTGCAAGCAGTTCGGGAAGAGAGTTTGTAGCAGGTGGGTTTGGAGGCATTGCTGGTATAATTTCAGGTTATCCACTTGACACTCTCCGCATCAGATTACAGGACACAAAAAATGGCTCTGCTTTCGCCATCTTTAGGCACATGGTGTTTAGGGAAGGACCAACTTCTTTGTACCGCGGCATGGGCGCACCACTAGCCTCTGTTACTTTTCAGGTCATTTTGCTCTCATTCATCAACTTGTGTTTCTCTCTTTTACATGCATAAATTTTCATTTACATGCTCATATCATGTACCCTCATAAATTGCAGATTGCAGTTGAGTTCATGTGTTTATCGTAATTTTCAATTTATCTTTTGGAATTTGATTGACTAGAGATTACAATATTTCATCTTTTAAAAAGTGGACGCAAATCTAACTTTACAAATCAGTTTTATGAGGTTGAAATAGACTTAAAATACAATTCTTAATATAGTATCAGTCATTTAAAGTAGATCCTACGGGAATTTGTTGAGTCTATTATATCCTCTGTGCATGAGTTGGTAGCTCGACGTGATGGTGTGTTAACGATCTCGACTAAAAATTAAGATATTTATCCTATGCAAGCCTTAGGCTTATAAACGAGTTGAATTAAGCCTAAGATCCTATTCTTAACAGTATCTTATCTCAATTTTACAAGTTTGGTACAGCCTTAGGATTCATTGTTTCCTTTTACTTACTAAGTGCATATGAATTTGAAGGTTTCAAATTGATTTTCATTCGTTTCATGGTGGCAGAATGCAATGGTGTTCCAAACGTACGCGGTTCTGTCAAGGGCATTTGACACACCCGTTTCTCCCAAAGACCCTGCATCCTACAAGGGTGTTGCATTAGGAGGAACAGGTACTGGGGCACTCCAAAGTCTATTGCTTTCCCCTGTCGAGTTGATCAAAATTCAACTTCAGCTGCTGAAGGAAGGCCACATGACAGAATCCACAAAGGGTCCCATGAAGCTGGCCAAAAAGATTTGGAGAAAAGAAGGGCTTCGAGGCATTTATCGAGGACTTGGTGTCACTGTGCTGAGGGATGGACCCTCTCATGGTTTATACTTTTGGACATATGAGTACATGAGGGAATGGTTACACCCTGGTTGCAGAAAAAATGGTGAAGAAAGTTTGAACACTATGTTAGTAGCTGGAGGATTAGCAGGGGTGACTAGTTGGATCAGTTGCTACCCTTTTGATGTTGTGAAGACTAGATTACAGGCTCAAACACCCTCTTCTCTCAAGTACAAAGGCATTGTAGATTGTTTCAAAAAGAGTGTTAAAGAAGAAGGATACAGTGTTCTATGGCGGGGTTTAGGAACTGCAATTACCAGAGCTTTCCTCGTAAATGGGGTCATATTTTCTGCTTATGAGGTTACACTAAGATTACTGTTTAACAATGGAAGTATTCAAATGAAAGAAACTCTTTAGGAGAAACACCAATTCAGTAGCAGCTGAAAAACACCCTGTGATTTTCAACAACTCATCACAGATATTCTATTCGTGATATTCATTAGACGATCTCTTAAAATGTTATACTTGAATACACATTAATTATCAATTGTATATTATACACTAGACCATTCCAACTACACGTTTAAGCACTTGTAAAATTTTCATTCTTGTTATGTTTTGCAGGTAACTAGTTAAACTTTATGGTCTTTTAAAATATAAAGTGTAACTTATTATTGTATATAAAGGAGATGAAAGCGTAAATTTGTAAACTATTTAGAGTAACTTGTTAAATTTTTCTAATACTCCTTATTTTTTTTTTCTACAACTTCATATTTTTTTTAATTTAAACAATACCCTTTTTAGTATGATAGAGAATGTGGTGATTTTTCTTTATTGTCAAGAAAAATGTCAAAGGCAATGAATCTTCTTATCAACCTTCTCACACACTAAAATGATGAAATTGGTCTATAGAGAAGAATATAAATGGTGCGACTATAAGAGATATATAGGAATGCAAATGTGTAACTATGATTATTTAAGAATGTAAAATTATGCATCTTTTAGAATTATTTAAAATTTTAAAAAGAGTTAAAATTGAATTTTTTTACAAATTAATATGGAGGTTGAGAGTGAGGTATAAATAATACACCCTTTGATGGCTGTATTTTTTTTATTCTCTTTTGTGGTAATAGTTGGTATTACTTATTACATCTAACAACTTAATGGGCTTTTATATTGGATAGTCCCACTACAATTATGAAATTCTTTTTGTCATTATTATTAGATAATTAATTTTTGAACTTGCATGATTTCTTCCTACACTTCATTGAGTGTTAAAAAAATAAAAAAAACGCTCATACTTTAGAGTTTTATAATGCGTAGTTGTGTAACCTAAAATTTATTTTCATATTTAAAAAATATTATAAATTATACAATTTAAAATATATTTTTAGATGCAGATTTTTTTCACACTAAAAATGTTTATAAAAATAGGAAAAAGAATTGCCTTATTATTATATTTTATAATGAAAGAGTAAATGAATGGAATGACCATTAATCTGAAGGTGATGGTTCCCTTGATTCTGAAAAAAAAGTACATTTTTGGTACACCTAACCCAATCCAACCCTCAAATAAAAAGCCCAGAAACGTGGTCGTTTCCATCCACCAACAAGCGCAGTCCATTATTGTCAAAATCCAACCCCTTTTTTCACACATAACAAAAAAAAGGACACGTGGCAGGATCCGAGAGAGCCCCGAAAGGTTGCAGCATTTTGAATGCGAAGGAGCCAAGCGCGCAACGATAAACTCAGAGAAAAGCCGCGGGGGGCCCCACCCACGTGCGAGACGGTGGAAGATGATAGGACAACTTAAAGAAAAAGAAAAGAACACGCTCTACGTCGTCGTTTCAACGTTCCACACGTGCCTCTTCGTCCTCCAGATTCAATTCAAAAATATTCAAAGCCTGTTAAGTTTGTTTGTTTGTTCTCCACTCACATTATCATTCTTCACTACGCTCCTCGTTCAAGTTTCTCTCCTTCTCATCGGAATATGAACAGACAGGGGCAGAGATCCGGTGCGACGGGGGTGCACCATAACCGCCAGCACTCCGAACACTATCTCGATGCTTCTTCCAAGTGGTTCAACTCCTCCTCCAATCACATTCCTCCTCTTCAGGTTTCTTACTGTTCCTGTTTCGCGTTTTTTTACCGCAACGTTCAACTACTTCACTCCGAATTTAATATATCTAATAATGAATCATTGGACGCATTTATTGTTCGCAACAACCGCTCGTTGGAAGCTGATTTTTGAACTGCGATCCGTTTTGACTTGCAGGACTACAATTCGTACGGTGGCGGAGGCAGAATGTACCGGAACAACGTGCAGAAGAGCTTCAGTGAGTACTGTATGGATCCGTTAACGCCTCCTCGTAGTTACACCGTTAAGAAAAACGGCGACGAGGACGATTCTCCTCGCGATTTCAGCCCTGGCCTGTTGGATCTCCACTCGTTCGATACGGAGCTTCTTCCTCAGGTTTATTTATTTTCGTTTTTCGTTGCAATTGTTGTTGAATGTTTTTGTTCGGTTTTGCTTCAATTATTTGCTTGTGATTTGGTAGATTCCGTCCTCGAACGCGTATGATTCCGAGCCTTACATTTTCGGCAAACAAACTGGCAGAGCTCGTGCTGCTACTGATAACTACGTGTCCAATAGTCTTGCTGCCGCAGAGAATGTGAAATCCAGCAATGTAGCTAAGATTAAAGTCGTGGTATGTTCTTGTTTTGCGCACTCAATATTAAATGAGAAACGTTATTAGTGCAATAAATTGTTCTTCAAATCTCACAACTACGCGAGGGAAAGAAAGTACCGTGGGATATAATAGCCAATGCAATAAAGAGAGATAGAGACAGAAAATGTTGACCGTTTGCTATTGAGTTTGGAGGCTCTTACTTGAAAACTGCATTTGTCTTTGCTTGAATTTTGGTTTTGTTCTGACATTGGTAACTTGCTACTTTATGCAGGTTCGCAAGAGACCGCTTAATAAGAAGGAGACAGCAAAGCATGAGGAGGATATTATAGACACAGTTTCAAATTCTTTAACCGTGCACGAGACCAAACTTAAGGTGAGTGTAGTAATCAATGGAAGTCGTGATATTGAGAAATAGGATATTTTAATTGTCTTTTATGTTGAAAAAAATTGATTGAGCAGTTTAGAATGAGTTGTGAGAACTATGAAATAGAGAATGAAGTTGCCTATGAAGTATTTCGTTGATATTTCTAAATCTTTCTCTTGGTGCATTTGGAATGCTTGGTATGAATATGGTGTACTTAGAAAGACAAGCAATGTTGTTGAGTGTAAACCCCGCACAGACTATAATTGTCAGTGTTTATTTATAGATAATTGTTCAAGCTTGATCTATCCATCTATCTATCCATTTATAGTAAATGTTTTCATTTGAGCATTTTAAAATTTAAATGCTTTACAGGTTGATCTAACTCAATATGTCGAGAAGCATGAATTTGTTTTTGATGCTGTTTTGGATGAAGAGGTTACAAATGATGAGGTAACTAGCTATAATGCAGTTAAATGTTTAGTTGAAAGAATAAATGGACAAATACATAGCCCAACCTATCTGACTTTATTTTTAACCTTTTGATTTCGTTAGGTGTATCGTGAAACTGTGGAGCCCATAGTTCCAATAATATTTCAACGCACTAAGGCGACTTGCTTTGCATATGGCCAAACAGGTGATAGCAGCTTGTCGAATTTGATTAATTATGTGTTTGCCAATTTCCCGAGTTTAAATCTCCTTTTATTGACTTCTTTTTCTCTTACAACTGTAGATGGTCATCTATTTGAACCGTTATCATTTGTAGTTTAAAGTAATTAGTAATCTGATAGATATCCCCAAATGGTTACGTTATGTCTACACTTGTACTATATCGAAAAGAAATGTTTGAACACTTAATGGTAATTCACCTGTGGGTGTTAAAGCTGAAGTGACTTTATTGCCTGCACTATTACTGTCTTTTTTCTATTAGTATATTATTTTGTGAACTTCGCATAATTTTCTTCTTGTGTAGGAAGTGGAAAAACTTACACAATGAAGCCACTGCCTCTTAAAGCATCAAGGGACATCTTGAGATTGATGCATCATAACTACAGGAGTCAGGGATTTCAGTTGTTTGTGAGTTTCTTTGAAATATATGGTGGGAAGCTTTACGATCTCCTTAATGATCGAAAGTGAGTCATTTGATCTTTCTTGTATGCACCTGTGGTCTCTATATTCTTTAGGTGTAGGATTTTGTCATAATTATAGGTTGAGTTAAAGAGGGGGATGCATTGATCTTTTCACAAGTCTCGTAAACGTTTTGCAGATGAAAGAATAACAGTCTTTGTATCAATCAATTATTGATGAAAAACTCAAATTAAAGCTTTGGAAATGCTATATTCTAGCTTTGCTTGGATCTTTAATTTCAATAATACTGTGCATCTACAGAAAACTGTGCATGAGGGAGGATGGTAAGCAACAAGTTTGCATTGTTGGTTTGCAAGAGTACCAAGTATCGGATGTAGAGACCATCAAGGAACTGATTGAGCAAGGAAATGCCACAAGAAGTACTGGCACCACAGGTGCAAATGAGGAGTCTTCACGGTCACATGCAATTCTTCAGCTTGCTATCAAGAGATCTGTTGATGGAAATGTATCCAAGCCTCCTCGTGTTGTTGGGAAGCTCTCCTTCATAGATCTTGCTGGAAGTGAACGTGGAGCAGATACCACAGATAATGACAAACAGACAAGGTATGTCTCAAGGAGAAGCTAAAGTGATATTGTTGATGACATATTATATTAATGATATATGGGATTTTCTCTTCTTAGCCTTAATAAATTTGTCTGTTTGGTCGGGTGTTCCAAATTATATATGGAATGCAGAATAGAAGGTGCTGAGATCAATAAGAGCTTGCTCGCCTTAAAGGAATGCATAAGAGCTCTAGATAATGACCAAGGACACATCCCATTCAGAGGCAGTAAATTGACTGAAGTTCTGAGGGATTCATTTGTTGGTGATTCTCGCACTGTTATGATATCATGCATATCACCAAGTTCCGGTTCTTGTGAACATACTCTGAATACATTAAGATATGCTGACAGGTAACAATGAAATTTCAACCAACCAAACAGTAACTTTCTGTCGTTGATTTTCCACCTCCCTGCAAACCATTCATTCATTCTGCAACCACTGTCATGTACCAAACGAAAGCTTTTAATTTGGCTGTTACACAATATATGAAAATGCAGGGTAAAAAGCTTATCAAAAGGAAACAATTCTAAGAAGGACGTATTGTCTTCAAATTTGAACCTCAAAGAATCAATTTCCATTCCCTTGTCTTCTGTTAACACATATGCCTACGAGGATCGCGCAACTGATACATGGCCTGAAGAAAAAGACGGGGATGAGTTTAGTCCTCCTGAAGATTACTATGAACAGGTGAAACCATCATGGAAGAAAAATGGAAAAATAGAGCTATATGGTGCAACAGATGACAAATTTAAGAAACCCCCTAATGGCCAGATTAAATGGAAGGACATCCCAAAAGTTGAATCTAAACCAGTACAGTCAGATGATGGTTTAAATGCCCTCTTACAGGTAAAGTATACTACTCGGAAAATGACTTTTCATACTTACAAAACCTAGAGTAAATGCATATATATCATAATTTCAGGAAGAAGAAGACCTTGTAAATGCTCACCGGAAACAAGTGGAGGAGACCATGAATATTGTTAGAGAGGTATTTAAATTGACTCTGTTTTTCCTTTTGACATTTTATTTGTTTTCATAATTTTATGGCCATTACGTAACCGTGACATTTTTAAAACCTTTGAAACTTGTGAGTTGTTTGTGACTATCTGTGAGTAACTTTATAAAAATTGGTGAGTCATTCAAAAACATGGCTTCTCCTAATCCAGTGTTGAAAATTAACTTGTTTTTAAATTTAAATAATGGGGGGTGTAACAAGGATCAAAGACTAGATCACATATTAATAAAGGCTCACATTAATCAATTCTCCAGAAGTTTAAGCTGGCGGGCACATGAATATACACACACACAATAAAAAATGTTTTTTTTTTTTTTATATTTAACAACATTTAAAATTGGGCACCAAATTTCAGTATGTTGAAATATAATATCTTATTGCATGCAGCGAATATTAATATATGGTTTACACATGCAGGAAATGAACCTCTTGGTTGAAGCAGACAAACCAGGTAATCAGCTGGATGATTATATAGCAAAACTAAATGCCATTCTGTCTCAGAAGGCAGCTGGCATCATGCAGTTACAAACCCGTTTAACTCATTTCCAGAAACGTTTAAAGGAGCATAGCGTTTTGGCTTCATCCGCTGGTTACTAATTTAAATCCCACTTCTGAGGTTAAGTGGAGTCATTCATAATCATGGCCAAAGGTTTGGAATAGCCTCTTGTGAAAAGGATTTTTTTTTTTTAATTTTTTAAACCCTAAATTTGATTGGAAGTTTTCATGAGGGAGTGGTGTATTCATCTCCCTTGTTTGGAAGTTAAGCTTATAAATAATATAAATTACAAATTTAATTCAAACACCACCCTTGTAATTTTCGTTACTTTGTTACTTTCTTTCTTGAGAAAGTAGTTCATGACTACATTTTTGGTAATTCTATTAATTTTTACAAAAAAAATTAACAGTCAGTTTTTTAAGAAAAAATATATATCTTGAATTCCAATTAATAATATTTTTTTTTACACTAACTATCATGAATGTGCAACTCTTCTATTTTAAAAATTTAAAACTTATAATACCAAAAGTTTTTTATTCTTGAATGACAACATTTTTTTCAATATATAATACAAAAACATATTAAAATGTTTAATTAATATTAGGTGTTAACACTGTCCGGAGAAGTTTGTTGTTGAATGCCATAGAAGTTCCCACGGCTACTTTATGTATGGTAAAAATATTATACAATCTTATATTTATCATATCTGTTCTCCTAAATTGAACTATAACTTATTGAATTGAAAAACATATTTAGTCCATAAAGTACTTCAGTTAAAAGTAAATAAAATATTTATACAATTCAATTAGAATAATTCATTTTGGCCTTACCTTCGTCTGCATTAAATCTGTGTCCCTTCTCTTTCTTACCCTTCTTATTCCTTCCTTTATTCCAACTTTCTTCGCCCTAGGTCTCAGAGCTTTTTCCGATCGGCGCCGTCACGTCTCACCGGCGGACCTTCTCCGAACACTAAAAACCACGTTGGCGGCAGTTTAAACATAATCGCTGAAAATAATTGTGGGTTGCAAACTACAGTAAATAACTTGGTGGTGACTCAGAATCAGAGAACTAAACAGTGAAAATATTTCTAAGTTAATATTTTTGGATTATGAACAAAGGAACTTCCCGAGGTCATCGTCATTTTACTTATCTCAGTCACTGTCCACTTCAACCATCGGGTGGTGAATGGTGGATGGAGGGAAGTGATTGTACGGTGTGACCGCAGAAGTTGCTCCGCTGCCAGAGATTTTTCCAGTCATGGGTTTATGAAAACAAAGAAGGTGCTGCTACGAGAAGAACGTCCACCATAACATTCTGAAGATTAGATAAATCGAAGGGCTATTATTTGTGTTACAGCAAAAACCTCGTGCAAAAGTGGGTCACTGTAGCCGTGCCCATAGTTGAAAGTTTGAAAGTTATAAGTTAGAATTAAAAACTAATTATATTGAATAAGATTAACTAATTGATCAATAGAATGAAAAAAATAGTAAATAGATTTTTAAATGCATTAGTCAGGGTAAAAATGAAAAAAAGTGCTACCAAGTGTGATTTGTTAGAAAATTAAATTGAGGTAAATTTAACTGAAATTAATTTTTTTAAGTTAATTGGTACTTTAAGTGAAGCTTGTTAAAATTTTCAAGTAATGATAAATTTGGGATGAAATAATTAAGTTAAAGAAGCTGAAAATGGAACAATCATTCGCCCAAAAATGTTTTTCCTGTGAAGTAACGAACTCAGTACATTTGATCTTATATTTTTTATTCGAGTTTGGTTTTTTAAATTTTAAAAGTTTTATTTTAATTTTTATGACATTGTTATTAGATTAAGTTGATAATCGTTTCCTTAGTTTACTACACTTACATCAACTTAATGACGTGTAAAATGTATTCTTGTACCCGCACAACCAAATGTGAATGTCATCGGAAACAAAATTTTGAGCATATGCTATACACTTCACATTTTTTATACAATCATATTATAATTCTTAATATTATTATTTTAATACTTTTCATATTATTTAATTTTAAATTTACTATTTATTATATATATTTCTTTTTAATCCATCACATAAAAAATTATATACTATTATGAAACACATAGATTCAAAGAAAGAGTTATTGCGGAAGGAGACCAATGGTAAAGCCACAAACAATGAAATTGGTTCTTTATCATGCTCCATACTGCTTCATCTAATGAATGTCAAATGTCAATAATTTATTTCTCCAGGACCCCATGCCTAAGCTCATCCACATATCTCAGTCACAATTGACAAGACTTCATGTGGTCTCAAACAAGCACCAAATGTTTTAGAAGCTGTTATAATGTTGAAGAAAGAGAGAAAGGAAAGGAGAGACACAGAGATGTTAACTCTGTTTACTAAAATTACACCATGGAGTTTGAATTCTACAAGTTTATTTGTAAAAAAAATACGTGTATGCAGAAGAGATTTCACTCCTCTGAATCAGATAAGAATTGGCTATAAATCATACATATATATATATATGTTCATATTTATACAGAACATATGAATACAATTTTTTAACAGAATACGTTACATTGCCATTGTCAATTGTAAATCTGAAATAGGTGGAAAGTAAAAAAATATGATTGTGTTTTCTGGCACAGATAACTAAACAAAAGCACCATTATTATGATCCAAGTACGCTTGAGAGATGGGGCAATTTGCAAACAAGAAAGTTAGATTCCTCTGCAGTAAGAAGAAATCAGTATTATGCACGAACAATGTGGATTATTGAAGCAAGGAACAATGTGGATTATTGAAGCAATAAACAGATAGTAACCTGAAAGAAAAGAAAGCTGGGAATAGTGGGAGTTAAACTAAACGGACTCATTAATTTCCTATAAGCTGTTGAACTTGCAATGTGGCTAACTGGCAACCTTATCTGAACCGGATTGAACCAAGTCTTTCCTTTGAGGGCTTGATGCTGCTGCTGGCACAGGGCTGTGAAACAGATAACTCTGACTGAATGTTCATGAAAAAGTTGTCCACAATATCTACATAGACAGGGCTCTTAAGGCGAGAATAGTAATGCAGTGCCTCTTCCATGTCTAGTACATGTTCTAGATCACCCGCATCCACCATATCCATTGCCTTCATCTTTTGTGCTAAAACATGAACTTTCTTGTTCATGTTTTGTGAATTTAAGTCCTCTTTTTTTTTGAGGTGTGAGCTTCCTTTCTTCTTCTTCTTCTCTTGTGCTCTCTCCTCAATCTTGCTCTTTTGCGGCCTTTGCTTAGCAAAACGAACGAAGCTTTCAGTGCATGAAGCAGCTCCCATTGCTGACCTGGACCTGCTGTTGTTACCATACATGTTTATTCTGTTGAGATCAGTCTGCAGCAGATCATAAAACTCATTGTAAAATTGGTCGTTTCTGTGAGCTCTTGCATTGCCAATTCTACAAAGGAATGGATTGAAGGAAAGAGATCTGGGAAGCTTTTGGTACTCTCCAAAGAAGAAAGACAAGAAATTTTGGAAGCTTTTGTGAAAGAAGACCTTGGTCTTGCGAAAGGTTTGTCTTAGCTGCATTTGTGGTTCTACTGTGAAAGGGAGTGACTTTCTCTTTTCCAGGTGGCTCTCCACCTTGAAGGGAAGTCATAGTTATATGTTCTCCAATTTTGTCCACATTCAGATTTTCAAAATTATGAGATGTGCGGCTGGTAACTGGCTTATTAATAAGGTCACCAAAAAAACAAAACCAATGTGTTTCCTCCGGCTAGCTTACAACTCTACCATTTTGTCTACGGCATCTCATGTTCTTTGTCCCTTTCAAACCCCTTCCCCTTCCCTCCCAGGTCGTGACTATATGGGTAAGTTGGTAAGATGAAAAAAAGATCAGGTAATTACCTCTCTTGGGTTAAAGATATTTGAAGAAGAGATTATGAGCCTTTGGACTTGTCTTCTTTTGACAAAGAGCTGTTAAAAAGTCCTGCAGATTAAGATGGAAAGCTAATGAGAGTGGGTGACTAAAAGATTAAGTGTCGGTTCAGGAAATCAGGTAGCCCTCAATTGAGTTTTTTGGAGGTCTATGTGCTAGCTTTGTCATGCAACTATATTTTAACTTTTTGGTACTACAGTAAAAAAATTAATGCCCCTCAAAAGCGGATTCAGACATTGCTTTTAACAGAAAATTCGGTATGTGTCACTGAGAATAATTAATGGTACACATGCTCATCATTCCAGAAACGGAATCTGTAAGGAGTCAATTTGTTGGGAACTGGATTAGAAAGTGGAAGAATGAAAAGAAAGATGGTAATCATGGTATTTCCTGATTGTGAAAGGACAGAAAATGGGAGAGAGAATTCTTTCCAGGTTCCCTTCACAGATGATTTTCATTTTATAAATAGCAAAACTCAATTCTGATACAAGACAGAATGCCTGTACCCCTACATCCTCCTCATATTTTTCTGCCCCTCAAATCCCCTCTAACTGACCAACCCTTCTACTAAATATATTAATCGTCATAACCTAGCTCCTAACTCCTAACATAATCTGTACGAAGTCCAGTTTAGCTCCAAAGGTTGCAACATTTGCAAATGAAGTTTACAAATTTTTTCAACAAAAACCGAAGTGACATAAGGATGGAAATCCTATGCGGTTAATTTTCAACTGCAAACCTGACATCTATCACTAGGCTTCTAAGGAAGAAAACTTTGTAATTTTGTAAGAAATAGGTTCATGGTCCCCAATCTATAGTCATGCTACAGTGAGAAGAGTGCATTCCATTTGCTGCACTGGGGCCATACAGGGCACTTGCCAGTGTTTTAATTCTTTCACCCACCTCGGTACAGAATTATAAAATTAAAGCAACAAAGCTTGCGTGAGGTTGGAACGTACCTGTTGTTTTCTCAAAAATGTTATATGCCCTGTGAAGAAAGCAACTGACTTTGGAAGCATAAACACAGGCAATACTCGTGAGACTGATTAAAAGCTACCAATGTGTAACTACTAATAAATTATTTCAAGGTCTGCGAACCCTTGAGATGTTCAAATTAGACCTAGTGTTGATGACCAGTAAGGAACCTTTTACAAAGTATTAGATATGTATTGTTTTTTATTTACAAAAGAATATGTAGTGCTTTGCTCAAAATCCCATGCGGATAAAGAAATGGATGGAAACTGATACAAATTATCCATGATTCATTGTGAACCAAAAAGAAGCAGGCTAAAGATCAGACATGTAAAACAAGTGTACTTGCCCTTGAGTCCAGGATCGCATACTTTAGGCTTGAAAGCCAAAAGAAAGCTGCAGCCGCATCAAATCACTCACATTGAATGGGAAATCCAACGTGTTTAGGTCACACTCTTTTCTTGGACACAATATGCCAGTAGATGATTCTAGCTATGAACCATACATGGTAATGAAAGTCATATTAATTTCTAATACATACCCATTTTACAAATAATAGGATCAGATAGGGTTCATTAGTCCCTACAAGTACATTTTAAGGGATTGTCCACTGGTATTTTAAAAGAACGGATAGTTAGCAGTCCTAGAATCCAATGGTTCTAATAAGTGTAGATGATGTTTGATATTCCTTTTTCGTCATAATAACACAACTTTAGGCCTGAGTTTTCTGCAGTCCTAAAACTGACTCCAGAGAACCCGAGATAAAATGAAAAATAGAAGAATACTCAGACTTCCATAAGAAAAAAATGTATAGCACTCAATAGTATAACGGCAATCTTTGTAGGTTTGCATGCATAGTCAGATGAATAAGTGTATCTATCACGTGCTCTGATGATGAAAACGAGTCAATTACGCAAACTAGAGTTGGGCAAATTTGGATTTGGTAACTCATATTTGTATCTTGTGCTAACTTGAACTGTTTATAGTCTGCTAACAGGATCAGCTAAAGGGACTATAGGCTGCATGTCTTTTTCAGTTTGAAAAACTGATGCAACGACCTATGTACCTCACCATAGTTAATAGAAGAAACAAGACGATCTTTTATCCACTCCGGGAGCTTGGTGACTGGGTGAGCCAAACTCCGTTTTGAGGAATCAGATGCATATCTCGTGTCAACCAACAAAATTGCTGCATAGTCATTAATGTGACGGATAGCTCTACCTGAAATAAACATATTTATCATGAAATATTAGGCTAAAACCCGTTAACATGTGCACAATTTGCAGGTACAGATTGCACAACAGACAGAAAATCTCCTAATATATAGAACCTGGGTTTCTTCATTTAAGTCAAAATTAGACTTAAACTTATTTTAGTCCCTTACTATCGTAATTGTACGATTTTTGTCTCATTCCAATAGTGACGATTAGATCTCTTAAGCTTTCTACCATTTACAATTAAGCCCCTCCATGGATTGCACCAAATATTTGATAAAATAAACGAACAAGACAAATTAGGTATGACTTGACAATGAGTAAATAAATATGCATCAGCTAAAAAAACACAACTAAACAACGTTGACCTAAAAAATATATCTTCCGACGTCCTTGACCAAATTGTCCTGTTGAAGATTCTTGTAGCACATTCTTGTTTATGTGACAATAAAGACCAACAAAAGAACTGTCTTTCATTATAAGCAAACTAATACATAAATACTGGATTGGATGTAATCAAAATGGAGCAACCTTCTTTTAAATGAAAGAAAGCTAAAAAACTCGATTGATGCAATTGGAACCGAGAAATAAAAAGCACACAACATATGGGGAGCTAAGCATGCAATTAAGCCAAAAAATTAACTACAACACATCTTGACTTGAGTCTTGAGAGTCCAATCTTAATTTTTAAATAAATAATTTAAACCAAAAATATCCCTTGAAAAGTGGTCTATAGCAAAACAATGCTCAACCTCATATGGATCTACAATCCACAGAAATATCATTTAGGGGGGTTACTGTAAGTTGTAAGTACGCACCTATTGATTGATTTACAGCTTTCATGCAGAGATTCTCATAGTACTCTTTTCCTCTGTGAGTGCAACTTCTTAAGATGTCAAAACCACCTTCAACATGTTTACTGTATAAATCATAACTGGTAGAAACGCTAGAATTCTCAAGCTTTAAATTTTGAAAACGATCAATGTGCTTTATCCTCTCTAACAACTCTATATCAGATGGGCTAGCATAGGGTAGTCCAACCATGACTACACATCGGCCCATCCCATCACTTAAGTTGATCCCTTCGGATAACTTCGCACCAACAACGGCAAGGAGTATTGCACCACTATAAGATGCTTGGTTTACTTCTGAATTCGTACTCGATAGTGTATAAATGGTATCTTTATATTCCTTGAGAACGGATTCAACGTCCATGTTATTTCTAGGCTCCCTAAAGACACGCTTCCTCTTTGTAATCCTTTCAAGGATACCAGATGATTCCCAATGCTCATATACACTATTTTCATAATCAAAAGAAGGGAAGAAGACAACAATTCCTTCCGGAACCACAGTCACCAGATTACACAGCAAAAGGCCCAGTTCTCGTATCTATAAAAGCACAAGATGCAGCACAATCAGTCATTTCCCACAATTAGTATTTCATTAAATTAGACTGGAGAATGGAGAATGATAGATGGAACAATGACCCACTCACCATGTCTGGTGAGCTCCTGGAGCTGAAGCTAAAATTAAAGGTGCGTCCAGTAGGCCCCCGTGCAAGAGCAATTGGCATAATGCTATCTGGAGGGACAATATGCCCGCATGAAAAGAAATGCAGCTGGTTTGGTGGTAACCATGGAAAGAGTCTCTCCCTAGTCTCTTCTATAGGTCGTAGTGTTCCCCCTACTAATACAACGGCATGTGCTTCATCTACAATCTAGAGAAAGTTTCCTAGTTATTTTCTTCTTCGTCCATCTGTTCGGAAGAGAAACTTACAGCTAAAAAATCTTTTCTAATTAAGACAACAGTATCAGGCAAACCTCAGAAAAAATCTTCTCTCCACTAAGCATAACATACTTTATATATCCTCCTTGCTTCTTGAGGCTCGTTAACCTGGACCTGGAAATTATTATCCTTCCATCACCATCATTGTTTGTCAGTGATAGTAATATGTTAGCTAAGGCCTGGAAAGCAGATAGACAACTTCCCTCTTCAGCATGTTCCCTGATCTTATGGTGTGCTGGTATCTTCTCCAAGGTAGCCAACTTCTCTCCATAACCACTAACCTGGAAAATTAAGAAAACTTTCATATCAAAACGGCAACACAACATTCAGAAGAAGCATAGTGTGGCATTCTCACAAAGAAAATGTATAAATTACGTTGCAAGATTCACCTTGTGCATGATATTACTTTCCTTAATATATTTCAACAATTTGACCAAGTTGATATTGTCTATATTTTGTTCGAATAAAAAATCATTGATGGCCATAGTAAAATCGGAGGCGATACTTGAAGCTTGAGCTAAATCACAGCAAGAATCTATGAGATTTCCATCTTTATCATCAAGTAGTACTCGGAGAAAAGCTTGAGTGAGGACCATGAGAGTTTGAATGTATCTCCGATTAGTAGGTCCCAAAAGATTCCTGAATCTCCCAAAGTACTGTTCCAAATGGTTGTGCACAGTCTCCAGCTGTAAAAAGTAGAGGACAACCATATAATAATTGACGGAAAATTAAACATCCCAAATATGGGTGTAAACAAGATTTAACTTTCATGATGTCTAATGTCTTCAACTAAAGCAACTGTAATTGCCAGATCAATTATCCATAATCATTAGTTTCCCTTTGTTTCATTGGCTTTCCAGACCAATCACCTAAACTAAAATATTGACTTCACTCAGATGATTGGGAAGGCAATGCTGATAGAGTTCTTAGGTTAGGTTGTAGTAAATAGTAACAACCTTGTGGCAAAAAGGACTCAAAAATGCCTATACAAAAGCTAACTGCGACTCTCTAACAGCTTTTAAAAGACACTGGAAAAATTTCAAATCAAGGTTAAGATAGAAATGAAAATCATACCTGTGAAAAAGTAATTTTGGAATCATACATGTCGATGAGTGAATCAGCTAAATTATGAGCCTCGTCTATTATAACAATATTGGATTTCAAATTCAGGCCGAGTGCATCACGAGATGATTTAGACAGAAGAGATTGATATGGTAGGACAACAAGATCAGCTCTTCGAACCATGCTTCTAGAGCCATAGTATGGACAAGTTCCCATAGTTCTTCCAAGATTAGCAAGATCTTCAATATCCAAGGGTCTTTGTTGAAATACCTCATTCCTAAATTCTTGTTGAACTCTATGTTTTGTAAGCATTGGGCAGCCAGAGGTGGCCTTTCTTCTGCGTATCCCTGCACCTACTTTTAAGTTCTGCAAGTCAGATCCACCATTGTTCAAGAGATGTTACTGTCCACAATCCTTCCTTCTTTATTCAATTTCAAAAGATTTTACTAACTCTAGGCAGTGAATACCAAGATATATACTTATCAGCTCAACTAGACATTGAACATGGAAGATAACAATTAGGCTAAATTAAGAACGACTGAGTAAAGAATACGGAGCTAAATCACAAATACCATCCGCCATAATTAAAACAAAAAAGTGTCAAACCATTCTCAATATTAAGCATGTCATTTTTTCAGGCACACCTTAACTTTTGTCGCACCATTTTTCTTTTTCTTCTGAAGTTCCAAGCATCGCTCGTTTATGCGTGTAGAGCTTCCAAGTGCAACTACCTCTGCAAAGCATGCAACAAATCATACGTAAAATATAATCCCATCTGCAGCTACATCCGCTTCAACAATTGAAATAGAAAGGACAGAAAGAAAAGGAGTATCATAGTGAAGCAATCTCTAAACCTTCATTAATGCAAAGATTTTTCCTGGAGCCTAAACTCACAACCTTCATCTCTTTGGCAAAGACCGTCCTCCTCAGCTCCTTTATGAACTGCGAAAGCTGTGAATGAGTTCTACTACAGAAATAAACCTTCAACTTCTTCTCCTCCTCTTCCTCCTCGCTAGACTCATCTTCACTAGAGGAACTAAAGGAGGTTTTAACAGTCTTCCTCTTGGAAATCACACTCCCTGGCCCTCCCTCATCTTCACTCTCGTATTCCTCCAATAAAAACTCCTTATCAATACCATCCACTGCATCAATTTTCGTTTGCATACTCTCACACCCCTTCTCCTCTCCACCACCCATAACCATAAAATCCTTACGAATTTCCGTACTCTTTTTACTATTATGAGATTTTCCCCACACAGACCCGCGCTTTTCTTTCTTCTTATTATTCTCCACTTTGTTGACGACAAAGTCCCTCATCCAATCAGGTTCCTCATCTGAACCAACTCCGCCGCCACCGCCACCACTGCCACCCCCTGGATTCTCATCACAAACTGCCTCCTCTTGTAGCCTCCGATCCAGCACCCATTGCAAGGCACTACAAATCACACTCATGGTCTTCCCTGTGCCTGCTCCAACATACATAATGTCCAATCACACACTCATTTTAGCATGACAAATGCTAACCTAACCGAATCCAATAAAGCAACCTTAATTTGAATTACAACACGAAAATTGAAGAAATGGAAGTTAGTTAGAACTGACCAGTTGGGCTTTCCAACATAGAGACGCCTCCTTGGTTGAGAGATTGATACAAGCTGTTCATGAAATCAATCTGAATGGAGTAGGGTTCGAAAGGAAAACCTGGGAATTTTGGCGCTCCTTCTTCATCCACCATTTTCGTGTGCCTTTCGCGTACCAGCAATTGCGATTTTCTTTTTATTTCCCTTTTGGCGGGAACATAACTTCACCCTTTTTTACACTGCTGTATAACTTGCTTATGTATATTCATACAACATTTCTCTTTCTTCAATACATTCTCTTCCGATACGGTTATTATACTATTATACGACTCAAGTTAATTTAAATACACATTCATCTCTTAATTTATTTGTCAAGATTTTTTATAAAAATAAAATAATAACGAAATTCAAAAATTCTTAATTTATTTATCGAGATTTTTTATAAAAATAAAATGATAACGGAACTCAAAAATTCTAAAATAATAATACTTTAAACACAGGAATTGATAATGTTATCTCAACTAATCTTACTCTCCTCTACTTTCTTCAAGGGTCAGGGTGTAGAAAATAATTTTGCTTTAAAATTTGTTAAAAAATTATAGTAATGATAAATTTGATAAAAAAATCTTTATAAAATGTGTTTTTCAATGAAAGGAATATGCATAGTTCAAAGCGAAACAAAACTAGCTCTATATAAATTATAACAAGTATTTATAAATAAAAAATTGGTTTTTTTTTGTCTAAGATAGTGTAATTTTTTTTACGAATTTCTGAAAATGAAAAAAAAAAATCCCAACTTGAAATAAGCTTTCTGAATTCTAAAATCGCAACACATGTAAAAAAACAAATTTGCATATGTGATATATGATATATGATTTCAATTAGAAATTATATATATTTTTTAATTTTATAATATATAATAATGTATGAAATTAAAAAAAAATCAAAATCTAGAATTTGTATAGTTAAAATCGTATATGAAATATATGTTTTTAATTTTTAATATATAATTAAATAATTAAAATTATTTTGAATTCTTAATAAATTAATGACGTAATATTTTAATAATATAAAATAATTTAATTTAATTATTTTAAGGAAATTATTAAAATAAATTTAATTTATGATAAAAAAATTAAGTTGATAAAATCCTAAATCGCATATTCTATATGTTTTCTATTTTAGCTTTTTAGTTAAAGTTTTCTGATTTATTTAAAGTTTATTAAGAATTTAAATAATTTTAATATATTAAAATTAAAATGTTATATTTATTTTTTTAAGTATATATAAAAAAAATATTTTAAAAACTTATTCAGTTAAAAAAATATTTTATGAGAAAATATTTTTCTTTAGTTATATATATATAAAATTTATAATTAATAGATTAAGCTTATCTAATATCCTATTATTTTTTTTTCAAATTTTAAATATTAAAAAATGTATATTATATACAATTTTAAATAGAAATCGTATATGTAAGATACAAATTCTACATTTTGATTTTTTTTTTAATTTTATACATTATTATATATTGTAAAATTAAAAAAATATATGGGATATCACATATACGAATTTGTTTTTTTGAAAGCGTATGTGTAGTTGACAATTTTATATTAAAAAAGTGTATTCCACATTGACTATTTATCCATTTTCAGAAAAGTTTTTTTTTTCCCTTTTGGAAAATTCGTAAAAAATTACACTGCCTTAGGAAAAAACCCTAAAGAATTTGGACATTTTCTTCTTACGCTATATCAATTTTAACCTGAACCTTATATTTTTAAAATTTCCAAAATTACTCTTATTTCGGATTTTAAAATCCAAAAATAATAAATATAATTCAAAATTAAAAAAATATATTTGGACAAAAAAATCCAGAACACAATTAAAAAAACATTCCGAATTAAAATTTCTAGAATTCAAAAATATGTTGCAGAAATCTAAAAATCGGAATATTTCTGGATGAAAGGTTAATTTTTATCTACACTCTTTTATTTAAGATTATTTTCGTATTTTTTTATAGGCATTTTTGTCATTTTCAATAAGAGATTGGGTGATGTTGGAATTTAGATAGTGGAGGGAGAATTTGCCAAAAATTTGAACAACCGTTTCACTTAAAAAAAAGTTGTCTTATATAACTTGATGTAGTGATTTTAAGCCGTTTAACAAGAGCCTTTTCACAATAAACGGATCACTCACCTTGACAGCAGATGGCTTTACAAAATTTTTGGCAGTAAAGAATCTTAAAATAATTGCATTGACTCAATTTACATCTGATTTGCCTGAAAACTCCAACCTTACTTACAAAGCCCGACTTCATAGGTGGAAAACTTGAATTGCCTTTGTAGCTCAGTAGTAGGATGCCGGTTGCAGAGACCAAGAAATATCACAAAAAAAAGTGTATTTCCCAAGACAAACAAAGTGCTTCATCTGAATATTTACTGTGGTTTGAACTCACCAAATTTATGCTTTTCGTCGTGCAGCTGCTTGAAAATATCATCAAGCTCTGGAAATGCTGACGTCAGAAGCAGCTCCAGGATGTCAAAAGCCAGCTGCTTCAAGCAAACGGATGACTGAAAGAAAGTCAAAAGGATTGTTTACGACTAAATTATGGTTTTTTAGAGTAACTCTTGCATGCAGTATCTGTAATAGAGTGAAACATCATATTAAAATTAACTTTTCAAGACTGACTTCACAACCGAGTACTAACTTTTGTTATTACTGTAACATATCTTGAGCTTTTGATTGATTGTGTTGTGCCCCTATTAAAAGTAATGCGCTTGTGCAACAATTGCTCAAGTAATGACTCAAGATGAAAAAAGGAATTATAAACCCCAAAGAACATCAATCCACTCCTGTCATGAGAAATTGCTACATCCTAACAACACCTTATCTCAATAACAATAATCAATCATTAGTAGACTAATTTTTTAACTAATAAATATTTCAAAATCTTGATTAGAAAGGTGTCAATAAGAAAAGCATTTCACGAAAATTTTAACAACATAAAATCTGTGAGAATTTGACAGAAAAACTCAGTTAAGAAGAAACTGTGATAATGGTTATATATCTATGAACAAGCAGCGTAAAAATATCTAATCAAAGTAGTAACGTACCATAAAATATATGATCATGCTCGTGCACCAAGAGAATGAAGTGAATCATATACATTGGAATGCAATGTTCAACATCATAACATAGTGGGATAATGTTTCAACTTAGAACCACCAAGAAATTAATAAATAACAAAAGAAGATTCTGTACACAACTTCAATACATTTAGACAGAAATTACCTGAAGGAAAAAATATAGATCTCTAGCACATTGCTCGTACTCCTTCCGACCAACAAGACCTACAATTGCTGGTGGTGCATGATCTACATCAACAGGGATGGATGGATAAGTACAATACATGTTTCCGATAAAATTTGATACAAGTCATTGAATATAGCCAATTCTGCAGATAAGTGAGAGCAGTATAACAGCCATTACCAATCATTAGCTCATATACAAATTTTGCACGCCGATCTGCCTCCCGTTTCTGTTCATCTTCCAACCTTGGAGAAGATACTTGTGTAGTTTGATTACCACGAGGAGAATTTTGAGTTGGGCTTGTAGCTGGTGTCGGTGGTCTTCTACTTGGATGCTTGGTTATGAATATTCCATCAGGCCAGAGTATCTGTTAAAGAAAGTTGCAGTCACAATATATTATCATACTATACCATAATGATCATAAGCTTATCAGGGGAATTGAAACAGAGTTACAGAAACTTCAAAGGGTAGGGAGGGGGTCAGAAGATTACTTGCTCAACTCGCTTGACCCCTGTAGCAATCACTGATCCCTTACGAAGAAGTTGGATTTTCTCAATCAACCAGTCATCAAATGCGTCACCCATTCCTAGTTGTAAGACTTGTTTAGCAACCCAAAAAGCCTTCCGCCTGCATTGCACACAAGTGTAAAACGATACAGATGATAACTAGTGGAACTTCAAAATTAAACAACTTATGTTTAAGGTCAAATGAACATGAATTCTCAAATTACCTAATCCATCCACCATCTTGAACCTGGAAGATAACGTCAACCAAATCCAATATAGGTACACTCAAATTTGGCGGCACCCACTGCATTCAAGAATTTTTATATTAATCAGAACCAAGATGATCAAGCATATAAAACTAGAACAGTATAAAAAATAAAATACAATCATTTATATGTTTAAGAACAGCAATAGATGATAAAATGAATAATGCATCTACTGCTCAAAAGGAAAAAAAAAAAGACGCCAGAATTAAAATTTATTGTCTCTATAACCTCTGTTGGAAAAACATCAGAAGTATCACGGTGCACTTCAGAAGCCTCATTCAAATTATCTCTTCCTTTCACTGTCTTTTGCAAGTTATTGGGAGAAGGTGCACTCTTCTGTGCTAGAACATCTGTATTGCCGCTAGAATTTTCAAATGACTTTATAGGTTGATGTGTATTCTTTTTTGGTAGAGAAAGAGGCATGCTGTTTACTTTTGACCTCAATCCATCGGCCTCAACATTATTTTTTGCTTTCATAACAGACTCTTTACTTTCAGCACTACAGTTTTCTCTCCAAAAGGACACAGGATCACTTGCAGGTACAGAAGAGTGAGAAGTGTTTTTATTCTTCTCAAATGGCTTGGCATCCAAGCCAGCTAGAATAGTTTCAACAAGGAAGAAATGCAAGACATGTCAATACATGGGAGAGAGATAATAAAACTATGAATGTTCAACATTCTTCACCAACCATGTCTCACCTGATAATGTTTCCATGATAGAAAAAGAATTTGAGAATATGTAAGTCTGCAATACATAACATGTGATGACAAGTGATGAGCAAGATAATTTTTTAAAAGGAAATATTCACAACAAAGAAGGGAGGAAACCATTGGACAAGAAATCAGACCTGAGAATCGACACTGAGAAAGTCCCATACTTCAATTGATTCCGAAACAGTTGGTAGTTGCATAAGTTTCTGAGGGACAACAAGACATGCATCAACAAAATATTGGATGAATAGTTCAAAATTGTTAGTAAAGACTAAAGAACAATGCTACATGATAGATGCAAAATGAAGTACTATTTCAAAATACAGGTACACTCATACAATAATACAACATCTATCCTGCTGGTAACAGAATTTTGGTGATTTCAGTTCTATCACACAGTACCAAAAGCAAATAAAATGTTATTCAACAGAAAATAAAAGGTACAAAAATGCAAGCGTACCATTTAGCCAAAGTAAATACTGGGTAACAAAATGTGAACACAAGAAAAGAAGAAACCATGCAAAATTTGTCCAAAAGTGTGCCTACTGCCACACATTGGGTAGTGGAATGCAGGAATCAGAGAAATGTAAGAATTTAATAAAAATAATTAGTTAAGTTGACCTTCAAATATTTATCCAGTAATTCACAGCGCTCTTGAATGACTGGTACGTCTAAACCAGTCGATAGAAAATGTTTTGGTGGTAAATGAAGGTTATACTCAGGAAACTCTTTCAGGCGTCTATGTAGCTCCTCAAAATGACGAAACCTTAAAAAAAGAAAAGCTATGTAAGGAAAAGGAAGGAAGAAAAACAAGAAACATGTGAAAACAGAGTAGATTGAATTTCTTTATTAGAAACATTGATATAAGACAGCAGAAACTTAGCACCTTCTTTTAATTGACCAACTGTTATTATTTATATCTGTAACGGATATGGAATAAACAGCAAAGGTTTTAGAGCCGCTCTTGACAATATTTGCACCTAAGACCTGCGGCAGAAAATTAGCTTACATTTGTATACAAGCATATTAGTAAATGAACTTATTCCTCATTAATTAAAGGAGCTAGTTATCACCATCATAAGTACCTCACATCTCAACTTGTAAAAGGAATCTACTGCAGAGGAACTTTTCAGGGGAGTAACAGACAAACTACAAGATTCTGTTTTAGAAATAGAGTGGGCAGAAGAAGAGGCTGCTGCTCCACTATAAAGTCTGCCCAATCTTTCAATATCAGCATCATCACTGGACTCCTCAGAATCTATATGTGATTTTGAAGAATTAAGTATGTCTTGACCATCTCCAGATAAAAAGCTTGTCCTCTCAACTTCTTGCCACGTTTGCATTTTATGACCACCTGACCAAGACCTTTTATTGCCAGATTGGGCTCTGGATAGTCTTGGATAGTGAGAATGTCTCTTATTTCTTTTCTTTGCACTGTGATTGTCAAAAATTTCAAGTGGGTGATGAACATAAGAAACTGCCTGGTTTCTATTACTTCTTCCATCCCAAACCTTAGTGACAGGGGTATCAAGACCAGTAACTGTACTACTTTCATCATCATCTTCAGAAGTATAAGATGTACTGCTCCCTGAATCACTTATCTGCCCATAAATGTGGATGCTCTCGTCATTTTGATATGATGTAACGGACTCATTGTCTTTATATGAGGTAACTGAACTTGATCCATTCTTGTCCGCATGAATGGATGTATTTTCAACAGAGAATTGACTACTGTGTCCAGAATTAATGTGGCGTCCCTTGGGGGGAATAAGCTTGGAATTAGTATCTCTTTGTTTAGGTCTAGATATTGCTTTCATGTGATCTACCTTCGGCAGTTTCCCTACCACAGGATGCTGTGAAATGTGCTCATTTGACTGGTTCTCACCATCCTTTTTCTTGTAATTTTTCCCTTTAGTCCACACATTCTCAAAATGTTCCGGAGCAAGAGCTTGGGTCTTTCTGCGAGAGATGACATCTAAAATATCTCCCCACTCTCCTCCTGAGCGTTGTCGTTGAATATTTTGATCGTCAATAGTTTGGGGGTTTGCAGGCAATGAGCTCCATGTACGGGAAGATCGAGTATCAACTGAAACTGAAAGCAATGGATCTTTAATACTATTATCACGAGCATTATGTTCTGCAGAAGTCTCTACATTTCTGGATTGACCATTTTTTAGCTGCACAAGCTCAACACCAGTAACAGAAGGATCTGAAGTCTTGGAGAAATCATGAGAAGAAACCTGTAACTCATCTACTTTAGTGTGAGATGCCTCTTGAGCAGCAGCAACCCCCTTGTTAACCCTGGTCTTGTTAACTACCACAGATTCAATTCTCTCGTTAAGAAATCTGACAACCAAAAAGGGGACAATGAGAACAAGATACATACATCAAGAATGATACAAAAATGGGAAAAACAGATACCTTGGATTTGCTAAGTTTAGGACAGGTCGTATTACAGCACATGCAAGAAGCTCCCTGACAGCATATCGAAAGAAAGAACACTTCAAATCCTCAGACTTGAAAGTAGAATGCATTAGACCGGTCATCAGATGCTGTAAAACCTGCAAGTTAAGAATTTACACAACATTAAAACCCAAAACTAAGAAACACAAGAAATAACATGCCTCGTGTACAAAAACAAAGCACCGCGTTAGTTTATTCATATAAAACAAGAAAGGGAAAAAACCTTATGCTCAGCTTCTGCAGAAAACAAAGCAGGATGCAATTTGTTCTCAGCAGCCAAAACAATTTTCAATTCCATGTCTCGACTTGCAATTGTTAATGGACCTGTATGATGTTTTTCAATCTTTGAATGGGCAGCACGAAACACCTCCAAGTGTGTGCAAATAATATTAACAAGATCCCTGAACCAAAGAAAGCTAACTTCCATTCAATAAAATTACAATCTGATATAAAGAAAAATCGCAGTCAACAAATGCCACTAAGAACCTTATCAAAAAATCCATCAAGTTTATGTTTCTCATGCGTCCTGAAATTTCCCCAAGAACACCATTAATTATTTGCACTAACTCCTCAGGACCCTCTTTGTCTGGTGTTAAGCGAGAATACCAAAGATCTGTCACCCACTCAGAAATTAAATGCCTGGTGAAGTGATCAATTGCATCCTCAACAACAGGAGAATTCACTTTTTTTCTCCACTCAAACTTTGCAATAACTTTAGGATTTTCCATGGGCTTCTTTGAAGACTGAACATTGACGGACCCTGCTTTATTGTTGTATGCTGCAGCTTTTCTCTTCATTTCAAAATCTAGCGACAAATAGCGGAGAATAATAATCAAGGAGGCTGCTGCTGGCAAGTTGACCCAAACTGAGGAGCTTGTCACTGATATGAAAGCAAAATAAATTAAACCAAACACCAAGATCTAAACACAACATGAAGCTAGAAATTAACAAGTGAGAATCTCTTAATATTCACAGTTTTCTAGGTACTGATAAATAAAATTTTGATTGGAGACATGAACCAGTATCAACAAAATATACCATTACCAAAAGAACACAACATCAGTAGGGGGCAACTATGAAGTGAAATTTTATACTGAAATATAGGGCAACTATATTTTCACTAAAAGATAATATTTTAGGAACTTTTCCTTATACTTTATTCATAACTTAGAATAAAAAAAAAGTAAAGGCTTTTGAAGAAAACAAAATCTTCTCTATCCCCTTCAAAAAAAATTCAAAACTATCAAATCCTTCACTGACCTCAACTCATTTTTACTTCTTTATTTATCCCGAGTTCAAACCAAACACAGTAACAGAATTATTTTTTATTAAGTTTCCACTGCCATTAAATACTCAAATATAATTGTGGTCATGTTTTTCTTATCTAGCTAATACTAAATCAGGCACACACAAATGCATAAGGAGGAGTCATCACAAAAAAAGAGACCATTAATTTTAGTACCTACGAGAATACATCATTACACATATATATTCAGGGTCCAGAACGGGGCAAAAAGAATTTGCAATGCACATCAAAAGGGGTCAAATAAAATTACACAATGATTTCTAATAAAGCTGATGTGATTTTCATAGTACCTATTTTAGGAGGTTTCATAAAATTGTTTTTTGCCAGTTTCAAGGTGACTATGATAGAGCTAGGTTGATATTTCCCCAGGTTTTTACAATATCTATAGTCGTGTCCTCTATGTTAAAAGACAATAGCAGTTCCCCTTAGTTGTCCAGAAATCTTGAGATTCTACCAAGTACATGCCAGGTTGGTGCTACAATGATTGCCAACCCAAATTCTTTCCAGCATTTCATGCTTCCATAATGGATCTCAGTTTGGTCAGTACCGTATCACATCACCAACAAAAACAAAGAAGCAAGTAAGACATCTATAGGAAATTAAAGAAAACAGCAGCTACTCTTTAATAGTGGAAATTTTAGCAATACAATAACTAAAGCATCACTTTGCACTAAAAATTATTGGTTGAAAATCCAATGTAGCTAATCTGACAATAAACCTATATTTTGATTTCTAAGAGCAAGAAGAGAGATAAGTGTAATCCAGCAGAATTTCCCCCCCACTGAAAACCTCCCAACATCTTTCCCACAAAACAGCTCCAAACGACGTCGTCTTCTCTTAAAACTGATAAACCACCAATCCTATGTCCTAACTTCAACAGCATTGTCAAAAATGATTTTTCCATATCAAGCGCAATCGATGCTAAACGCCACACGAATTTATTCCAACCATTCATCGTACCGCAAGTAATGTAATAACGACTACGACGCCTTCAAAACCCTCAGCACGCGATTACCATAACTAGGAGAAAATAAAGTACTGAAACCAAAGCAAGCAAAACCATGCAAACAACTCTCTCAATTGAAGTTGATCAAACAAAAGACAAACGGAGCGAAACGAAGTGAAGGAGGAGGAAATTGAAGAAACTCACAGGACATGAGATAGGAGATTCCGACGACGCATACGACGAGTATGACGATCCGTTTCTTGGCTTCCTCAACGAGGTCTCTCACTACCACCTGGTTCGGCTTCGGCGGCATGTTCATCGCAAACGAAATTCTCCAAATCGCCGCGCAATTGGAAAAGTAAAAAGTCGATTCAAATCAATCTGAACCTCATCGCAAGATAGAAAGGGAAATTCCGTTGAAGATGCTGACGGAGAATTGCAGAGAGAGAGAGAATTGAATCGACGAACGGTGTGACGGTTAGGTTTTAGGGTGGCGTTTTGCCGGTGAAGGCAATGAGGTGGTGTGGCGTGTGTGCTTGATTTTTCTCACTTTCTGTGTCAGTTTTGTTTTGAACTCTCACCTTCTGATATTGACGTGGGATTCATTTTCTTCTTTCTTTCTATCTATGCTTATGCAG
Organism: Phaseolus vulgaris; assembly: GCF_051622355.1. Lineage (NCBI taxonomy): Eukaryota > Viridiplantae > Streptophyta > Magnoliopsida > Fabales > Fabaceae > Phaseolus > Phaseolus vulgaris. The sequence continues at coordinate 44,419,476 of NC_143507.1, read as the reverse complement.
CAGCTATTGCCATTTCCATTTTCATTTCCTCCATCTTCAACATTTCTCTTTTATTTTTTATTTTTTATTTTTTTATTTATTTTTTATTTTATTTTATTTTATTATATTATATTTTTCAAGACAGGTTTGAACTCTTGACCTCATCATTAAAAAAAAAAAAAAAATTGTTAAAACAAAAAACTCAAAATTGACAAAATAATTGGATTTGTTGACCGTTGCATTATGAGAGAGAGAGTTGTGGTATTTTAACGTTCTTTAAAAGGTAATACGAAAATAAAAAATAAAAACACATGGAATAAAAATAAAAATAAAAATCTCTAAGAATGTTAATTAAAAAGGAAAACAAAATTTGCTTAGTTCTATATCGAAATAAATGAATATATGAATTAAAAATTATAAAATAAAATAATATCCATAAATATTTTTTAATGATAAAAATATGAGGATTTTCAATTAAATGCTTATAGATAAAGTAATAAGGAAGATATAGGTGTATTTCCTAGGATATTGGATGAAGGTTGAAACAATTAAAAATGAATATTTAATTCTATAAATACGTTTTCAGTGCAATTTTTTAAGAAAATATTTTATGAAAAATAGTTTATTCAATCGCAACATAAAATAATCTTATGTTATCGTGTAATTTTAAATAGTAATTTGTTAATTTTAAATAACCATATTAAAAACATATTAGTTAATGTTGTAAAATTGTTTTATCAATTCATGCTTTAAGTGATCACAATTGATTGTTGTAAACAGACATAATTGTTGTTCAATTGAGAGTGTGAAATTAATGACACTATAACGTGCATATTTACTTTGTTTTTTATTCCACTTCTCAATTTTATATTATTTAATTTTTACTATATAGCCATATTTTAAGTGGCTTGTTTATTATAGTGTATTGGAAATATTATTTTATGTGAATCATTAAATAATGTTCAATTTAATGATTAAGGAGAATCATAAGTTTAGGTTAAAAAATCATTCATTAGAAGACGTAACCATCAACTTAGTAATGACCTTCTAGAAAACCAAACTAACCCATAGGTATGGGTTGATCTACAATAGTCCAAATGACTTTCTCAAATTACAATATCAATTATATTTATTTTAAAAAATATTTTTAACAAACTTGTGTACAATAATTTCTAATTGCAAAATAACTTAAAAATACAATTACATTTGAGTAGGAGATAGTTTATGGGTCTGCATAAGGAAAATATTTAAAAACAAATAAATTAATTAATTATTATAAAAAAAGCATATTGTTGCTGTTAAATAATTTAAATTTTATCCATGTTCAATTTATTTAATTAAGATAAAAATATGAATTCAAGTACGCGTGTTGTTAGAAGGCTTGATTAAAAATAATTAAAATTTTATTTTGCATTTATTTTCTCTATATATGTATGTAAATGTATTAGTGTACGTTATAAAAGTTTTGTTACAAAATATTTTAATAAAGATGACTATTTTTTTAACATGTATATCATTGAAATCTCTTTTATATTTTTTTTTATTAAAAAATTTCAAATATAAGACTTTACTTAAAATTAAATTCATTGTCTTGATGTTAAGTCTTATGATTAAAATAAAATATTCATTTTTTTACACTAAATTTAATTTTATAAATCAAATAAAATAAATATCACATTGTAATAATGGGTAAGTGAGATATGATTTTTTTTTTAAATAATTTTTTTTTATTTATGCAGGTTAGTGGGTCAACCCGTCTCACTCCATTGTTGTCCCGGACTGCAAGTTATGAGGAACGGGTCTAAACAAGTTAGCGAATTAAATTAGTGAGTCCGTCTTGCGATTTTTTGTAGCAAGCTGCAGTCAGCCCGCGACCTGCACTGTTATTCCTATAAATTTGAGATATTGTCCACTTTGAAACTTCAAACTCTATCACGATTTTGTATGATGCGAGACTATTGGGCAAATCAATTAATAATATATAAAAATATTAAAAAATGCATTAACTATGGTTTTTTTTATGTAAATCTTAATATATGTATTTAATTAACTGATTTTTCTTTTTAAAATTTTGGCAGTACAAATAAAAGTTATTGAAGATGCCAACTCGGATAATGTGACCTTATCATTAATAATTGTGACTGTGCATTACAGTTGTAGCTGTTACTACTTTTCGCCATGGACAGGTAGACACGACGACTAGAACGCAACCACAAAAATCATTCTTTTAGGGTTTTGATCAAATGTTAAAAAATCACTTCTGAAAAAAGTGCTTATTCATTCGAAATGAATTTAGGTATGCCTAAAGTGGTTTAAAAAACATTTATTTACATCACTGCTTGTAAAATAAGAAGATTAAAAAAATCGAATGTTACCACGAATGAATTTTAATATATTTCATGTAGAATAGGGTGGTTTTAAATAGATTTTTTTTTTATAGTTTGCTATAAAATAAGAAGAAAACGCCAAGTTAATTATTATTAGTGAGAAGTAGGTAGCAAGTGGAAGTGAAATAGAGTTATTCATGAGATGTTGACATCGTACATGTACAATTTTAGTTGTATAAGAGACATAACATATGCAAGTTTTTCAACCTTTATTAAGAGTGACCATGGCTTGAGTTATAGAAAAAATATAAAATTAATTGAATTGAGTTAGATAAAAATATAATGAATTAAATATAAAGAGTCATGATAGGTTGACAATTCAATAAAAAATTATTTTATATTACAATTTTTAAAAGAAGAAATAATTTTTTATTGAAATATAGATTTATGTAAAATGATGATTTTTTTTAAGGTTATAAACTGATGTTTTTAACTATATAGTTGTTAAAATAACATTTTAAATACAATGTAACACCGATAGATAGATTAACAACATTTAGGTAACGTAAAATGAGATAATGAAATAAAATATGTCATAATTATATATATGCCTAAAAATAAACTAAAATATTTATTAAATATGATATCTAGATTAAAATATATAACTATTGATAAATTATTAAAAATAATAATTTTCTTAAATTATTTATTCAATGTAAATATAATGACATCAATACTTATTTTTTTTAACATATATATATGATGAAATTTGAATGGAAAATTAAGATTCATTCTAATATATAAATTTTTAATCAACAAATTAAAAAAAAACAATAAATTACAAATGTCATGGTTCGAAACAACCTTCAAAGAAATAATTAACATGCAATTATGTTTACAATTACAAGTCAAACTACATGAATTTTTAATAAAATAACCAACAAGTCATGTTAATCAAGGAGTTATACATTTATAGCATAATTAAACAACTAAACTTAAAGTATATTATATTTCTAAATTAAAGTTTCAAATACCTAATGTTGGACCAAACACTTGAATCTTAAGTCTACATAAATAGAAATGATAACAAAATTACGATATATTTTGTTGTCCAACCAAAAGTAATTATCATGAGATGAAAGATTCACACGACAGAAGATATACAAATCATCCTTATAAGAAAAATAATCTTAAAAAAAAAACATTTAGCTATAAAAAAAGAACACACAATATATATTTATAATTAGAATCATCCTTGTGTTTACTTTTAATTATAAACACGTTATGTTAATCTTTTGATAATGACTTCATTGAACTATATTTACAAGGAGTTATAATTAACTTATTTAGTAACTATGCGATAATATAAACATTTATTACATCATTTAGTTATAAATTCAAAGTTTGTATTAAAATGGCTGATTCTGCAATAATTATTCAAATTAGTTTTTATTTATTAGTTTTTTAAAATTTGACCATGCGTAGATATTACTATTTTCATATTAAAATGGATGAAATGATTGCGTTAATATATAAAGTGAACTAACACATAAATCATTATTATTATTTTTATAAATAAAGGCAACAACGTTTTTATTAACAACCTTAATTACAGATTGTAACCGATAAAATACAAAAAATAATAATGATAAGTACTGGTATAACCTTTAATATAATTAGTTTAAAAATCAAAATATATATCATTTGTGATTTTGCATCAATGTAAAATTATTTACACTGTTATTGCATGGTCTTTTTTTTTCTTATAGAAATGTAAAATTATTTTATAACACGTAAATATTGAAGAGCTATACATGTAAATGAGATTGTGGAGAAAAAAAAAATCTGTAGAATGTGGCGTGTGTATAAGTGTATGAAGAAGATATGATGCTACTCATACATTTATCATTCACAATTGTGCATTACAACCATTTATATTTATTGTGTATATCTCGTTAATATTAAAAATTAATTTATTCATATTTTTATGTAATTTAATTGATTAATTATTAAGATAATTGTTCCGTCTTAAAGGTTGTTTTTGAGTTTTAAAGTGATTAAAGATATTAACTATAATTTTTCTGACAATTTCATGTTGATTTGGCGTTATGAGCATTGACACAAATACTGGTACAACATGAACACAAAGATACGTATAATCTCTAAAATGTATGACACGATAACATGGATCTACATATTATATAATTGTGAATTATATAAATTGACAATAAAGATTTATGTGCATAAGTATATCCCTGATTAATTTTTGGAGCAGAAATATTTTATGACTGATCATTTAAAATGATTTGTTTCTTATTTTAATCGTAATAAAAATTTATATAATAAGTTTGAGTTCTTATAAAATTAATGTATTTGTCATTTTAAAAATTATATTAGAAACGTACTAGAATTGTCAAAAATCCAACAAATATTTTTTGAATTAAACACTTTAAAGATGTGTCCTACAAGTGTCATACGAGTGTCGGTGTCCGATACGAGTACACCGACACACAATTTAAGAAGGGTATCCGAGCTTCATAAGTTATTAGTCTATTAAACATAAAATAAAATAGTTAATATTTTCTCCTTTATAGGACAAATATTTTTATTTATTTTTTAGAAATTTTTTGGTTGTCCAAATTCTACAACCAGATGTTACATGTAGTAATTTGTCTTTATCCAAACCATAACTCGAGTTAAATTATGTTAAGTCATGAATCTCCTTAAAATTTCAAATAGGTACAACACAATAGTATATAGTTATAAAAACTTATAAACATCACATTAGAGAATATATTCTCAACTAATTTAATACTTTTCATTCACTTATTTATTAAATTTTGACTAACTTAAATTTCGAAAAATCTTCTATAAATAAACAAATCACCACTCAATTTTCAACCATAAAATTCAACAAACCTCTACAAAAAAGTCGATTCACTCATAAATTCGAATATACACATCCAACTATCCTAGATATTTTCAAATAACATGTTATAATGTTATAATAGTTAATTATTTGGTTAGGAAACAAAAGTTGAATTTATATAATGGGTTTCTAATAAGGGAAATACTAGAGAGCTTTTAGTGTCTTGTCCTAATTACAACACTATGATGTGGCGTGTACGTTAGCTTGTTTTGCAGTTATAACGGAAAACCACCACGAACCTTCTTTGGTTACTTTTAGATATTTTTTTATTTAAATTTAGTAAATTGTCTATAAATCGATGTTTAAAATGAAACGAATAACAAACAATGTCCTAAAATTATCTCTAAGTTTTAATTATCGTATAGAATTAGAAAACTGTGTTTAGTCATGATGATTATACTCAAATCCAATAACATTGTCATTAAAAACATAATAATTACATTCGAATTGGTCGATACTCATAAGAACACAAGTCAAACGGGGAACTGATTTTCATCACTAATAATAGTTAAACAAATTACACTACATCATACTGTCATTATTAAAATAGTTAAATAAATATACATATTAATTTAATATTGAACTAGCAACTGTGGTTCTTAATCTTAGTCTCGTGTCTAATGAATCAGTTGTTTTTATTTTTAATTTCTTTCGTTTTTTAATTATTTTTAATGTTCAGATTCTGAGTATCCGTCTAATCTTATAATTCATGTGTTTTCACTCCTATTAGAAAGTAAATACGAGTTTCCATAAGTATCATGGTTGGAAAGGAGTCACTTCTACTCTATTATTGAATTCGACCATGACTCCACAACTCTCAGCCTCTGACGTAAGTCAATGAAACTTAAGAAGCTCTAGAATAATCCTTATACAAGATCGATCAATAATCTCAAAGTTTCTTAACCTTTGACGTAAGTCAATGAAAATTAAGCAACTCGAGAATAATCTTTATACGAAATCGACCAATAACTTTTTAAAAATTTCTTAACTTTTGACGTAACTCAACGAAACTTTAAAGAAGTTAGAGAATAATCCTCGTACAAAATAAAATATTAGTTAAAGAAAAAAGAATGAGAATACGCATGGCACGTGCCGTCGTAATTCCTCTCTTTTTCCGACCATTCAGTTTTATATTTTGATATATTAGATTCCCGCTAAAGGAAGAGAGACACTGGTGTGGGAAGTTGGAGCAAAACGCAACAAGAAGCAAGTGAAACGACGGAGTAGAGTTACAGAATGTGGTATATTTCGCACACGTTATGAAAAAGTAGCGTGAGAGTGAGAAGTAGAAGAAGAAGAAGAAGTAGCTATCATCATCACATTAGGGTCCACAACACACACCACGTTCCTCTTTATCCCTAAAAAAATCAAACTCACGATGCAAACTTCTCAATCCTAAACCTTCTTTCCCTTTCATTCCCCCTTTTTTTTTTCTGTAATCAAAACCCTCGCTCTCGCCGCCGCGTCGGAAAACTTCGCCTCCCATGTCGTCTCCGTCGCCGGCGGAGACTCCTTCCGACGTTAACTCCACTGCCTCTCCTCCTCCTCCGGATGAAACACCTCTCGTACCTAACGCAACTGTATCCCCTCCTCCGCCTCCCGACACCACCAACGCCACCGTTACTCCTCCTCCGCCGTCAGCCCCAGCTCCGACTGGTTCCGGGTTGTCGCCGGGTACATTAAGTGGGATAATTATAGGGGCCGTGTTAGGTGCAGTAGGTATGCTTATTGTTGGGGGAATTTTCTTTTGCGTCTATAGGAATTGGAAAAAGAAGAGAAGCCAGAACAGCTACTCTCAACCGTCACAGCCGAAAGGTCAGGGTGAATGTTTTTAAAATTCGATAACAAATTGATTTCGGTTAAAATTGTTTTTCAAATGAAATTATTTAAATTTGAATGCTGCTGTTACTCTAAAAATAATTTATTAGTGCAAAATCACGTTAGCTGATATTTCAACTGATTTTTTTTATGATGGATTATGGAAAACAACAAGGACACTGAAGTTGAATTTACAACTGTTGCCGTGGATGTGTGTCAGCTTCTGCTGTCGTTTTCCCAATGGCACGAGATTGTTTAACTTCGGTTGTTGCTTATAATTAATGCCGTGAGAATCGTAGTAAATGTACCGGTACTGCTCGTACATTCTGTGATGTGATTTCTTTTTATGAATCAACGGAGTGTTGAGGTTTATTGTGGAAGTTCAATTTAAATTCTGTTTGATGGGTTGCTGTACAAATTTGTTTTGTTTATTGTTTATCTCAGAAAATAAAAAAGTGTAATCAGTGTGGTTGAGTTTTGTTCCAATTTGTGTGTAAAACTGGCAAAATTGTGGACTGGAATTAATATGGGTGTCAATGTCTCCAGCTGACATGGCTGGTGGTGGCAACCTTCAGCATTGGCAAGGCAGTGTTTCTCCAACCACAGATGGTAAAGTGGGCTTGCCGCCCAAGCCTAGTCCTGGGGGTTTAGTGAACCATAAACTGTCATCCGCTGGTCTCCCCACACCAACTGTCAATTCTTCAGGCACTGGCAGTAGTTTGGGGTCCGAGAAGGTGCAGCCTTCACCTGGCATTTCCTTGGCGCTATCATCTCAAAGCACTTTTACACACGATGAGTTAGCTATGGCAACGGATGGATTCTCCAACTCAAATCTTCTTGGTCAAGGTGGTTTTGGCTATGTCCACAAAGGACTTCTCCCAAATGGGAAAATTGTTGCAGTCAAGCAGTTGAAATCTGAGAGTAGACAAGGGGAGCGTGAGTTCCATGCAGAGGTCGAGGTCATTAGCCGTGTCCATCACAGACACCTCGTTTCCCTTGTTGGTTACTGCATATCAGACAACCAGAAAATGCTTGTCTACGAGTATGTGCCAAATGATACTCTAGAATTTCATTTGCATGGTAAGATCTGTTAGTTCATTTAGGATGAAAATTCAATTTAACTATTGTTTTCTGAGATAGGATGTCTGAAATGCCACAAATAAGTGTGCTGATTCGTTGTTGTAAATGTTATAAAGTTGTGTAGAGCATAATATTTGCATGCAATACTATGTTAGCTGTTTCATTCTTTCGTGTACAATAGTATGGCTTTTATTTTAATTCATATATTGGTTTTATGTGTAAAATATATTATGTTATCGCCACTTTTTAACAAGAATGAAAAATTTGACCTTGTGTGGTTAGTAATTGAGTAATGAGGATTCCACTGTCTCTGGAAGTTTGATAATTTAATTCATATCTCACAAGTAGTTCTAAATGAATCATGGAATCATACCAGGAAAGGACAGGCCATCAATGGACTGGTCGACAAGGATGAAGATTGCTATAGGATCTGCAAAAGGATTGGCATACCTGCACGAGGACTGTGAGTTTACTGTTAATAAATTATGTACTCTGCAAAAGAATTGGCCGTGTTTTTAGTTCATGATGTTAGTTTTGAAATTTACATTTTTAATCTTATGTCATTTTAGGTAATCCCAAAATCATACACCGAGACATCAAGGCATCTAACATTCTTATTGATGATAGTTTTGAGGCTAAGGTAAATTTATTACTTTTATCCTCCAATCCTGGATATATAGTTTTACAAAAACGGAAGTTCATACTCATTATTTTTTTTTACTCCAAACAAATCTTATTTTCCCTGTTTGAGTACCTGCTTCCACAAAGCAGATTATGCCTGTTGTGTTGTTAAGAAATGTTATAAAGCTATGAATGATACATCATGCAAACAGAATCAACATATTGAAGAGCCTCTTACATTAATGCTGAACAAGATGAACAGGTGAATGGACTTGAATCTGTTTCACTTACACTACAGAAAATAAGGGAATTATTTTGGTGTACCTTGAAATGGTTAAATGAACTAAAAATGCTATATAAATTGTTCATGTTCACATTTAACACTCAATATGTATGTACATCATCAGCGAGCCAGCATAGTAGAATAATGTTTCATAATCTTTTGTTCAGGTTGCCGATTTTGGACTTGCAAAGTTTTCATCAGACACAGAAACCCATGTTTCTACTCGAGTGATGGGAACTTTTGGGTTAGATTCATCATATGTATTTCTTGAATCTAATTTTGAAATACTTTTACTGGGCAGTATATTTCATGGATTTTATTTTTCCCTTTTCTATTAATTATATCTTACTCAAACTCTAAATTCATTTAATTCAGATACATGGCTCCAGAATATGCTGCTAGTGGAAAACTAACTGAAAAGTCAGATGTTTTCTCCTTTGGTGTTGTGCTTTTGGAGTTGATCACTGGACGGAAACCCGTTGATAAAAGTCATCCCTTCTTAGATGACAGCATGGTTGAATGGGTATGTAGCATTCAGTACTTCATTGATGTTTTTGCTTAGATATTTATGCATAACTAAGGATAACACATGGTATTTATGCGTATGACAGAATGTGCTCCTTTGGCATCTTTTCTTAGGATAAATATTCTTTGACACCACTGTTCCAAACTACATGCACCTTACATCTGATTTTTGTAGCAAATATTGTATTTTAATAAAATAATAATTTTTAGGGTATATATTGTATTTTATTGGTATACTTGAGAAATCAATAAAATCTTATCACCTCTTATCTTGTAATTATGTCTGCTTAGATTTGTTTTAAATTTGTCTTCAGTATCTTGTTTTAGATGCCAACTGTATTAATCTCAGATGAAGCTGATTGTAGTTTGTAACCATGTAAAATTACTTGCAAGAAATTCTGGTTTTGCTTAAATTAATTCTGAAATAATATCTGGGATATTCTGCAACAATCATCCCCCCAAAACATCTTGTACTGAAACATTGTGTGAAAATTACAGGCCAGGCCTTTACTGTCTCAAGCTTTTGAGAATGGCAACTTTGATGGACTTGTTGATCCAAAGTTGCAGAGAAATTACAATCACGATGAGATGATTCGAATGACTGCTTGTGCTGCAAGTTGTGTGCGCCATTCAGCCAGGCTACGACCTCGAATGAGCCAGGTGAGTTGGTTGATTCTGAAGATATGTTTGAGAATAAACCGTGTGTTTTGTTCTTATAATCAAACTGATTTGGTTATTATCTCTGACAAGGGTATGTAGTAAAATGTCTCCCTGAAAGGCATTCGCATGCTTCTCTTAGACAGAAAAAGTCCAGTGTTGTGTTATAACATGTTACAAATTACAAAGTATTGTCAGTATATTTGATTTCCTGGTTGATGATTTTTTGAAGTTTAGAAATTCATTACCAACTCTGACCATTGGCAAACTGAGATCTGGTGCGTGCTTGCCTATGACAATGATAAAATTAATGACACTGAGCAGGTTGTTCGAGCTCTGGAAGGAAATATTTCTCTAGAAGATCTAAACGAGGGGAGCGCACCTGGACACAGCAGAGTTTTTGGTTCCTTTGAGAGTTCTAGCTATGATAGTGTCCAATACAGTGAAGACATGAAGAACTTCAGGAAGCTGGCACTGGAAAGCCAAGAGCAAGGTATTAGTGAGTACAGTGGTCCCAGCAGTGATTACGGTCGACATCCATCTGTCTCTACCAGTTCGGGACAGCAAAATACGCAGGAAATTGAATTGGGGGAACGTGCAGGGCAGCAACCGTGACTCTGAGACAAGCTCTTGATTGATGAATCCCACGTCTTTCAAAATTACGCTTCAGACATCAGTTTGCTAGTGCACACCCATGAGACTGGTACAGGTACATATAATGTCAGTATATTTTGCAGGTCCAATATATTAATTGGCTTGCACACAATGAATAGTACTTACTTAGAGCTGTGTCTTTTTTTTTCCCCGGTGATTTTCACGGTCTAACTTGTTTCCTAAGTACAATTCCTGAATTATTTGATACACATGAAGCTTTGTAAAGCTTGATTCATTCTTCGATGCTAACATTTGTTCTAACTGGGAAAGCCTGACATTGAGACTTATGTTGAGGATGTGGGTATTTTGTACTTTGGTGAGCTTTGTCATAATGCATTCTATGATTCTTCTTCGCCTGGTGGTGTCTAAGACTTGTAGCTACTCAGTTTTTTTGTTTATACTGGGAGGGTCACAAGGAACACTGGTCTTTTTCCCACCGAAGAGTAACAAACTTGGTGCACCCAAAGTACTTATTTTTCTGGTCTCTATTGATTATTTGGTGCACTCAACTTCAAACCAATAGTAACAATTTTACTTTTCCTCTTTCAAGAGAGTTAAATTCATGTTTTCATGGGTGTATGAAGATGCTATTGTGATGCATTAAATTTAGTTGGACAAAAAATTGATCTGCTTGGTGGATGCTGGAAAAAAAATGGCCTTTGGAAGGTGAAATGTAAAAGTAATTTTAGTAAATGCGCAAAGTGTAGTTGTCGTTTACTATATAAGTTTTTGTTTTGTTAAATTTGTGTAAAAAAAAGTGAGAAAACATTTGAAAGTGGTCATTTGTAAAAAAGAAATGTCCATCAGTACGTGTATACCTGTCTTGTCTCTTGGGTTGATAATAAACCTGCAATCTATAGACGCAAATAATGATTGTGTTACTTTCAAATTTCAACAAACTATTTTCTAAAATAAGTTTTAAGTAAAACAAAAAATAAACATTTTATTTTTCTGAAGAGAAAATATAACTAGTTGTACTTATATATATGGGCCTTTTGGTCATTGTATTTCTATGTACAAATGAACTTTAGTATTTAACTTTTAGGTTTATGTTTAAGTAAACTTTATAAAATTAATTTATAAAATGAAGTACTTATATATAGTAAATTGGTTTCTTAATTTTTAATACCCTCTTCTCATATTAATCTATAAATATTTTATATATAATATTAAATATTTATGAATAGTTGACATTATAGATTAAACAAATTTTAATTTATATACTGTAGATTAATTTTATCTATAGCACGTGGTTACTATCAAGACGTCTAATATTATATATCTTCCTTGTACTGTGCTTATTATTTAATTCATACATATATACTATTAAACTCATCAAAACTATATACACTATATTAAAAGTGTAACGGACTCGACCATACTATAATTTTATACTTATATTAGTATTTCTCAATGTTTATAAAACCATTGTTTGTAGAATTAGTGCTATACTTCTAAATCAAATAGACCTTAACTAATATTTTGGCAAGAAAAGTAATATTGTGTTTCTTTGTTATAAAAAAAGTTGAAGATTAATAATTGAAAGCTGTTTGTTTATTCTCCTTCGACATGAATCAAACAATATTTTTTAGTCTCGTTTATCATCTTAGCACGAATAAAATGAGATATTTGGTGGAAAATTAAGAACACACTAAATTGTTATGACATTTTATAAGAAGAGAAGGAACATTAACTATGTAAGATAGACATTGAAATAGATACTAGTGATACAACACATCCTCGAATACTTATCTATAATCTAAAATGTAGGACACGAAAACACAAAAAATCTATATAATATAATTATGAATTATATAAATTGACAATAAAAATTTATATGCACAAGTATACTTATTTTTTTTAATAGAATGATATTTCTCATGATTGATTCAAAAAATTTATTATTTTTTGTAATTATAATAAAAATTTATACAATAGATTTGCGTTTTCAAAAAATTAATGTATTTCTTATTTTTAAAATTATTAGAATCGTGTTAAAATTATTAGAAATCTAACAAATATTTTTTGAATTAGACACTTCATCAATACGCATCAAACAAAATGTCTTGCAAATGTCAATGTCAATGTCAGTGTTTGATATATGTGTTCGACATGGACCATGTCCGGACATCATATACATTTTTGAATTTTTGAAAGGTTAAAATAATTATTTTGTGTGAAATTAGTAAACGTAATTATTGAAGTTAAAAGTGTAGTTAAAATGAAGATGCAAGGGTAGTTTGGGAAATAAGAGAGTGAGTCATGTTGGTTGTTTAGTTAACTCTCTCCTTGTTCTTCCATCTGTCTTTCAAACTCACTCTGCCGCAAATTACTCCAAACTTCAACACTTCCAAACACAATTTTTCTTTCCCAATTTTTCCCCCAAAAAAAAAAATTTCATTTTCGTGTAAACACACACTTCCTCATCCATGGCATCTCGCCGCCGCATGTTATTGAAGGTCATAATCCTCGGAGATAGCGGGTACCCTTCTTCTTCTTCTTCATCTTCTTCTTTTAATTTCACCATTTTCTTCTTTTTAGTTTAATCAACAAATGGGTTAAATCAAATACTCTGGCCAGAAGAGGAAAAGGGTTGTTGCATTTATATCAGAAGTTCATAGTTTTCATTGAAATTTCCGATCTTTTTTATGTTTTGCAATGAAAAAATTCATGGGATATTTCTTCCAGGGGTATGAGGTGTTAATTTTTTTAGGGGAAATGGAAGTGATTGCTGAGTATGTTTGGATTCCTGGGAACATTAAACTTTGTTGTCTAAATAAGCTTTTGGGAATGATTAGAGGAAGAAAAATGGTTATTGGTTCTACAGATTTTATGTTTTGCAATGAAAAAATTCATGGGATATTTCTTCCAGGGGTATGAGGTGTTAATTTTTTTAGGGGAAATGGAAGTGATTGCTGAGTATGTTTGGATTCCTGGGAACATTAAACTTTGTTTCTAAATAAGCTTTTGGGAATGATTAGAGGAAGAAAAATGGTTATTGGTTCTACAGATTTGCAATTTTCTAAAATGGGTCAGCTGCATGTGATTTCGATGCATACCAATATTTGAAAACCTATGATGCCAGTTCCATGAAATTGCTGTGTAGTTAGTTATTCACCAAGATGGCAAGATCTCTCTGCTAATTGACTTTTTTCTTGTTTTTTTTTTGGCAGGGTTGGTAAAACATCACTGATGAATCAGTATGTTCAAATCTCAGATTTTTCTTCTAAAATTATTTGTTGTGACTTTTGGGAAATGCCTGATGACTATTTTTTTGATTTCTGTTTTCATGATCATGATTTCCTCCCTTTAGGTATGTGAATCGTAAATTTAGTAATCAGTACAAGGCAACCATTGGTGCAGATTTTCTCACCAAGGAGGTTCAATTTGAAGATAGGTTGTTCACATTGCAGGTGAGAGATACATGAACACACTGTTTCTTTTCTGCATAAACATATACAATTTTTTGTAATGTCTTCTCCAGTTAGGATACAAAAACCTACACATGCACCTACCAATCTGTTTGAACAGAGCTATTATCTTATTCAATTTCATATCATCTCATCACCCATGTAATCTAACTCAGCTGTTGCAGAGCTTATCAACTTTCATTTTACTCAGATTAATTAAGTGGCTCATGATGCTGTTCAAATGAATGTAACTAGAGTGTCTTATATTCTCCTAAGTATTTGAGTTTCTCTTGAGACCTAATTATTCTTAAGTTTATGATATAAATGTCTTTAATTCTTCCTATATTCAATTTTTTTCATGCAATTCTTTTGACTCTGCCAGTGTATTCTGCATGTATTCTCAGTTCTTCAGATTGAAATTTCTTTGCATTATCCTCCAATCTCAATTTGATATGATTTTTTGAAGTATAAGCCTTTCATAAAAATGGAATTTGGAAGGGTAAAGAAATATTCTGGTTCTTGTTGTAAAGTTAATGTCAGTATGATGCATGAAATAATGGCCATTGTGAGAGGGGTAGAGCCTCTTGTAGTGATGGAGTGGTCCATCCCCCTCTCCCTAAAATAATAATAATAATAAATAATAATTATAGGCATACAAATACTATTCTATTCCAAATGGTTAAGTTGATACTTTTTAGTTGGTCCTGAGTTTAAATCCTAACTTGAAGCAAAATAATAATATTATATGACAGATGATTGTTACTTAAGATGTCGGCCTAGCTGAGATGTCAAGTTGCATAGTGATACCTAACATGAAAACTTTTATAAAAAAAATGCAAATACTATTATGTAATTTACAACTCTTTCTCCATTTTCTTTTTCTTTTTATCTTCACTTCCTTTCTCATCACATCTCTTATTGCATTTCAAATTCTTTCTCTCTCTCTCTCTCTCTTATAAGTTATGCCTATATCTCTTATCAGTTAAGAGTGATGCATCTCTTATCATTTCCCATGATTTTTTAAGCCCTTTCCATTTTTTCCTAAATGTTTCTTAATAAAAAATAAATTAAAGGAATGCATTCTTCTCAAATTAAAAATTCAACTTTTTGCTTTAACAAATTGTAAGAGTCATATGCTTTTAAAACTCAAAATATGATAATCTGCTATAGTAAAGATTTCCTATCATTGGAATTGCTTACATGAATTTTAAAAATTTACTCTCTTTTTTCTCACTGCAACATTATATTTCTGTATCCTTTGTTGAATTTATATAACTGGTTATTATTGTATGTAATCTATTATCATGAATCTTTTAGTTGTTGGTTAAATTTTGATACATTAATTTTAAAATTACAATTTATGTTTAATTCTTATATTCTGTCTTCTCAGAAGCTCTGCCTGATCATTGTGCATGGTTGGGGCAAGTGCTTGACATTTTCTACTTGATAAAAGATAAATATTTGATTGTATTTTTTACCATGTTATATTCATGAAAGGGTTCATTCTTTGATCTGTTTGAAGATTATGGAAGAAGATTAATCATCTAAGATTGAGTTGTTCTCACCATGCATGCAGATTTGGGATACTGCTGGGCAAGAGCGGTTTCAGAGTCTTGGTGTGGCTTTCTACCGTGGTGCAGATTGCTGTGTTCTTGTGTATGATGTAAATGTCATGAAATCCTTTGACAATCTTAATCACTGGCGAGAAGAATTTCTTATTCAGGTTTTTCTTTATCATTCTTCTGCTTTGTGGTATGTCCTATCACCAAGATCGGTGTGAAACTCATGCAAAATGTTTTATTTTCAGGCTAGTCCATCTGATCCTGAAAACTTCCCATTTGTTGTCTTGGGAAACAAAATAGATGTTGATGGTGGAAACAGCAGAGTTGTAAGTTATTTCTCTTCACATAGCATAAATTGCCTATTGACCTCCATAAAATTATTTCGGGTAATGATACATTGACAACCCAAAATTTTTATACAACCACATTACAACTCCTAATACTATTATTTTAATATTTTTTTCATATCATTTAATTCCAAACTTATCCTTTATTATATATATATTTATTTCTAAATCCATCATCACATCAAGATTGTATACAACTCTTGGAGTTGTCAACCTATCATTTCTTAGAGTTCTAAATGATAGTTTGACAACCCTTAGAGTTGTATACAATCCTTGATGTGATGGATTTAGAAATAAATATATATTAAAGGGTACAATTGTAATTAAATGATATGAAAAAATATTAAAATAATAGTATTGGGAGTTGTAATATGGTTGTATAAAAATTTTGGGTTGTCCATGTATCATTACCCTTCTTAAAATTTCTGTGTTCAATGATGTGTGGTGAGTAGGCTTCTGGTATAGTTGTGGGAAGATGTGCTTAAAGCTACATTTCTTCTTTTTTTTTACATGTATCCGTTCTTCACAACATGTTCTGTTGCAGGTTTCTGAGAAGAAAGCAAAGGCATGGTGTGCTTCAAAGGGAAACATACCATACTTTGAGACATCTGCAAAAGAAGGATTTAATGTTGAAGCTGCTTTCCAGTGCATAGCAAAAAATGCACTCAAGAATGAACCTGAAGAAGAAATGTGAGCCTTCCTGAACTCTTCTAAGCTTTCCTTTATATATGGCATTATTCTTTACTTATTTCTCCCAGAAGTTCAAGTGTGTCTTATAGTAACCAAATTTAGAGACAAAAAATAATTGATCACTATATTAACTAAAGTGTGTTGGGTGTTAATTATTATATCAGGTACCTGCCTGACACAATCGAAGTTGGTGGTGGTGGACGGCAACAGAGATCTACTGGATGTGAATGTTGAGTGACTCTGGACTTAACTTTTCTTGCTTGTGTTATGCCAAAATACAAACCTGCAACTACTTTATTCACTCTGTAAAACCAAGGACAAATTCCAAATTTTGTTTTGTAACTATCTAGTGGATTAGCTACCATCATGTTTATTTTTCTCTCCATTCCCCTTTATCTTTTATGTTTGTCACAAATCTTCCTCCAAATCAAGAAGTATATGTTCAAAATTGTTGTGTTCAATTGAGTTATGCCATTGATGTTCCTATGGCTTTAAATCTGGGTATTAATTCACGCACTCTTTCTAGTTTTGGACTTTCTCAACAGTCAACATGTTATACATATTTGTTTCTAGTGTTAAATATGTTATGTTTTTGGTTCTTAGTTTAAACTTTTGACAATTCGTATTTGAAGAATGAAAATGATTGAAATATGTTATTCTGTTGATAAAATTAATTCAATTTGAGGTTTTACTTTATGAAAGGAGTTATAATAGGAGTTATAATAGACATTAGTTTGCAATCAAAATAACAAATTTTTGACATTAGTTTGCATATGTTTACTTTAAATACACGACTTTTTATTATTATATAAAATAGCAAGATTTGAAGGAAAAACAAGATTATAACTTTCTGCGTACTATAAATTATTGACAAATGAAAAGAGTATTTAAAATATAATTTTGATATGGTAAAAAAACTGGTGGAATATATCATTTGTATGAGTAAAGTATTTGCAAGAGAAAGTTTTCTTTTTGCTGTTGAAATTGAAGTCTCGAGCAACAGTTGTTATGGAAAAAAGAGGCTTTTGCTTCCTTCACTCCCACAATTACTAAATGCATCCCATACTAAGAAAAAACTAAAATACCCTTCCTTGTCCTCCATTCACATATAGAGAGAGATTTGTTATGAAAAAACTAATTTTGGATACTATTTCATGTGTTCTAGAAAATTTATTTTAAAAAATTCGTGTTGAAAAACTCATTCCAAAAGATAATATATATATATATATATATATATATATATATATATATATATATATTCTAACAAACTTGATGAAAATTATTTGTTTTAAAAATTTTATTTTAAAATGTATTTTATGTGTTCCAAAAAACTTGTTATATAAATTCTATTTCAGAAATCCTGTTTGAAAATTTCGAAAAGCTTATTGTGGAAGATTTCCAGAACTGACTTTTACAAAAGATAAAAAGGGCCTTTTGGAAATTATGGGGTGCGGTTATAAATTAGGGAGTGCAGGACGAATAGCAAAGAAAAAAACCAAGGCCCATAAAGGGTTGCATGCACATCATCACCGCTCCAAATTATATGGGTTGCATACCCATATAATTTTAAATGACCAATTTGCCCTTCTAAAAATAAATGTTCATAAGTTAATGACAATGTGAAACACAAGTAAAATACGTGTATGTATTTTAAATTCTACATTTCATAATGTATATTTGTACTTCGAAAAATAAAATCCAAAATATATATTTATAATTTGGAAGTAATAAATTTTAACATTTATTTAATTTTTTGTATATATTTTTGTTTTTAATTGAAAATACGATGTGATGTATTTAATAATATATTTCAGATGACGTATTCCCAAGTACATTCCAGATTTTGTCATTGGGGGGTGTAGGTTGAAATTGAAGGGGGTGCAGAATGCAAAACCAGTGAGGCTTGAATAATATATAACGGATGAAGGAGATTGTGAAATGCAGTGATAATGGTTGAGAGAAAAAGAAGGTAATGGAATCTACCAAAGAACAATCGGGAATTCTCCACCAGATCTTACCTCCGCGTCTAGAAGATGCCGGTCTCGAAGATCCCGCTCTTCCACCGGAATCCATCCACCAAGCTTTTCTCCAGGCAGCCGCCGCCGTCAAATCACGCGCCGCTTCCATTTTCTCCACCACCGCCGACGCGGAGGACGACGATGACGGTTGCGTAAGCGACCCGTGGCGCGCCTCCAAGGGAGCCTCTGATGTGGTCGTCGGAATCGACACGGAAAATGAACCGCCGGGATCCTGCACCGTGGAGAGGGGAGTCGAGGGTAGCGCCGACGAAGTGAGGGTTGTCGGAGTCGGCGGCGGCGGCTCGGATGACGTTTTGGTGGCGGGAGAAGGGAAGTTGGGAGAGGATGTGGAAGCGTGCGTGGATGAGTTACAAGGGTTGAATATTGAAGATGTGGAGAAAGATGGGGAAGTTAGAGAAGAGAATGATGAAGAAAAGAAGAAACCTACCTTGGTTGAAGGGTATGCGTGAAAAAGGGGTGAAATGAAATTTTAATGTTCTTGTTCTTTACCCACTTGTACTAGTTTCTGTGACAGACCTATTAGGTTCCTTAATGTTGGTTTCAATGTGAACAAATTTTCTTCTACGTCTTCACTTCACATAATTAATGAATGCCATTTTGCAAAGGAAATTGTGAAATGATTAATCTCACTAATTATCATATAGCATGTGGATAATTTTTGGTTGGGATGATTAAATAACATCAATTGGTGGTGTAAAAATTTCGTTTTCATAACAATTTGTTGGTTCTCTTCCGTTTTCTTTGTCGCATTCTCTTATTTGCACTGAATTCGTTTACTTTTGGGCTTTGAAAAATTGAAGCACTCAAAATGGGATTAAACTTTCTAACATCATAACAAGTTATGGAGATGATTTTAAATACCATACTTTTAAAATAACCAAGACATCGTTTGTCAGGAAAACACTTTGACTCTCTCTGGTGAGATATAAGAATTGAATATTTTGGCAAGTAATTGAATATTTCCAATACTAATAAATCCGTCCAGGGAATGTAATCCATATGCATGATGAAGAATGTTATGAAGATGTTGTTGTAATGGATATGTTGGATGATCACGTACAAAAATTTTTCTCCCCAAAGATACAGTAGGATCTTTGTAATTTTTAAGGATGAGAATTAACAAGCTTCTCTTTTAAAGAGTAATACTCAAATAAAATCCAGAAAGGTGAGAGAAAGAGAAAATTTAAAGAGTAATACTCAAATAAAATCCAGAAAGGTGAGAGAAAGAGAAAAAGTAAAAGAAGGTGTGAAGAAGAAGGTGCGAAGAAGGTTAAAGAGAGAACCCTTGTTTATATAGGAAAAAAGTAACAGCCTCAAACGGCCACTACCCATATTCCAGCAGCCATAGATGGCGCGATTCCAGGTTCCAACGACACCACTTCTTCAACCTCCGAAAAACCAGGCACAGCAGGAACGAAACGACTTCTCCACTGCAGCAACGATTCCGAACTACCACAGAACGGACACTTGCAACGGAAACGACTTCTCCACTGCAGCAACGATTCCGAACGACCACAGAACGGGCACTTGCAACGGTAACATTTCAGTTTTGGATTTCGCAACAAAAATCTCAAATAAGTTTGATTTTAGGGTTTTCTCGCATGTCCTGTTTTTATTTGCAATACCGGAGCTTCATTTTACAACAAAGATGAAGAGGAACTAAATCAAAATGCAGAAACAGATTAAGCAGCAATATAAAGAAGGTCTCCTGATAATTCATTTGGATGTGAGAAATTATTAAATCCTAAACCCTAATCCCTGGTAGTTCCATGGCGGCGTAGATCAAACTAAGGGAGTTAACAGCGGCTTTCCAAGGAAATGAGCTTGGAGGTTTCCAAGGACAAGGTCAGCCATGGCCGTTCGGGTTTCTACTGTGGCACTTCCAACATGGGGCAACAAGACAACATTTTCAAGTTGAAATAGCTCTTGGGGAACAACAGGCTCATTTTCAAACACATCTAGCCCAGCACCACCCAAACGACCTTCTAGAAGTGCTGAGACTAACTCAGCCTCATCAACATGCTTACCTCTTCCAATGTTAACAAGATAACCCTTGGGACCCAGGGCATTCATCACCTCCCTGTTGACTATGTGATGGGTTTCCTCCGTCAGTGGGCAAGCTACTACCAGTACGTCGCAATTAGATGCTAATTCTACAACACTTGGATAGTACTTGTATTTGGAGTCTCGTTTTTCAGTTCTAGAGTAGTAGCTTATTGGACAGTTAAATGCTTCAGCTCTCTTCGCAATTGCTTGCCCTATCCTCCCTAGCCCGATAATGCCAACAGTTTTCCCAGAGAACTGCAAGGAAAATACACACCATAAAAATTAATTTTGCTGCTGGAACTGGAACTGGAACAGGAATACTACATACTACATTGTATACAAACGAATTTTAATGAGCATAATAATCCTATGACAGATCCTTAGTCTCCAAATTTGAATTTTGTTTGTCACCATCACTCTGACAGTCATAGAATTGTGAGGTCAACTCCAATATTTGAAGAGGTGACAAAAAGAGAACACAAAGGACATAGAGATAGTAAAACCCTGTCAAGTTCACACTTCACATTTATTGTCCATGGACTTCTGGTAAGATTTTCTGCATATAATTCTGTGATGGGATACTAAGTTAAAGATAATTGGTTCTTTGTATATGCACAGCGAAGCTAAGTAGTTAGTGGTTAAGGGGTTTTCTGTATTGTTCTTGGAGAAATTCTCTTCATGGTAAGACAGATCCAACACACTTTCCCAGATGAAGCAAGTAATCTCTGTTACGGAATATGATACATACGTGAATCAAATATGATACATATATGATTACTCTGCAAATATATAAGAAAGAAACAATACATGTAAGATACATATTAATATATGTATAGAAATTTATAAAAATAACAACTAGTACATAATTGCAATTTTGCAAATCTAAATTAAGAACATACCTTCTGAACATTAGAAAAATCTTAATACAAAAATCATCATGAATCATTTCCTAATCTCTACAAAGAAGAATAGTATCAACATTATTCATTCCTTAAGATCATCCATACATTGCGTTCATCAAGGAACAAACATTTCTATTCTTGTACTATATAGATGTTTCTATGTGGCTATATTAGATTTGTACAACTTTCTTAAAGGTTAGAATACTTCGATTTTTTTCTTCCAAATCATGGTTATCTTTCAGTTTTCTGGGTGAAATGCTAATCTCGTTTATAACAATATAATTACGACTGACCTGACAAATTTGAACACGTGTCAGCGAAGTATTAAAGAATATTATCCTTGAACAACCATGATTTCAAGCATATGAGTAAACCTTCAACGGATCAAAGATCATGTTAACTAGTCATCCAAGCATCCAAAAACCCTTTCTATTCACTACTAAGGAGATTACTATTGTAATTTTATCACTCTAAAGAGTATTTAGTGGAGTGATACTTTAGATCAAATTAAGGTAAGAAAGTCAATGTAACAGCTATATCATAATGTGTCAAATCACTGTAACCTACTTCAACTGCGAGTGAAGAAAAATGACGAGAATGCAGAAAAAAACAAACAAACAAACCTTAGTGGTCAACTTATAGGCACCGTGCTTCCACTTGCCGCTCCTGACAAAGCGATCGGACTCGCAGATCCTCCGGAGGAGCGACAGCATCAAGCCAATAGCGAGGTCCGCCACCTCGTCGGTCAACACGTCAGGCGTGTAGGTCACGCGAATCCCCTTCTCTCTGCACTTCTCCAGGTCAACCTTATCCACTCCCACGCTGAAGCTCGACACAATCTCCAGCTTCGGCAGCGCCTCGATCAGCGCAGCGTCCGCGCCGGCGCTCGAGTTTCCGACCACCGCGCGGACGGAGGTGGCGTGCTGACTCGGCAGCTGCGCCGCGTTGGGGTAATCCCACGCGCGGAACAGCTTATAGCGCTTGTCGAGCTCTTGCTCCAGGTATGGCATCACGTGACCCACGAGGAGTACCCCAATCGATCCCATTTTGCCGGCGAAATTGGGATTTGGTTAGGTTAGAGATTCCGCAGATTCGCAACGCAACAAAAACCCTCGAATTCTCACTCCCTTCCATATATAATGCGTGAAGATAACATCGCTCAAAATTTCGTTAAATAGTAATGACATTGATTTAATTCAAATCCCAATGAAATTGATAAGTTAAACTATATATTTGTGATTTGTAAGCCTCAAACATGTATTTTGAATGTAGTGTAAACTACCGAATTGATATTAGTATGTTAATAAATATTTTTTAAATAAGGAGAAACATCTTTTTATTAAAAAAAATTAAAATATATTTATACACATAAAATTTATTGTAAATTTATATAATTTTTAATTATATAATATATATATATATATATATATATATATAATTTTGTAACTATGAGTAACTCAATCAAAAATGTTTTATTAACACTCTCTGATACTAACGCATATTTGACATCAATTGGGTGACATTAATTGACCATGCAGACGTGATATTTGGTGAGGATGTGATACTAGTTTTATATTATAATATTTTACCTGTAGTACACGCAAAACTGATTACCCGTGTGTCTGTAGGTGGTTACTTATGTGACGTTAATGGCCACCCACTCTTCATGAAAAAAATAATAATTTTTTTTAATAAAAATCATATATTACATTGGTTAGATGACTTAACTGGTGTAATAACCCTACCAGAACTGTTACCTAGCCACAAGTTTCTCCACATATACTGACACACGCATAACTGGTTACCCGTGTGTCTGGTTACCTATGTGACGTTTATGACTCACCCACTCTATATGAAAAAAAAATCATTTTTTTTAATATGGATCATATATTACATCGGTTAGGTGACTTAACCTATGTAATATGGGTCATTATGAGTAAAAAAATATATATTACACTGGTTGTTTCTAAGAACCGGTGCAATATATTATTTTTTACCCTATTTTGAAGCTTGCGCTACTCATTCGCGCGCAATCTCACTCTGTCACGTCATTGCCACGTCTACATCATCAAATGTGCAGAAGGTGTCATCATATCGGAACTCTAACTCAAATCAAATCAATTACATGGATTCCATTTTTTTATTATTATTTAGTTTATGTAAGTAGATTATAGTAAAATATAGTATTCTTTTATACATATTAATTGCATAATTACGTGCAATTTTTAAAATAATATATATTTTTTATTTAAAAATAATTATATATTGCATAAAAAATGAAAAACTCAAAATGAATACAAATAATTAATTTCAATTTATTTTCTCTCAAATTTAGTTTAAACCTACCCTTAAACATTCTTACAGGAAGTTCATTAAAACCTGAACAGGTCGTAAAGACTAGAAATCACATGAACAACAAGAAGATTAATACGAGTCCTTTTCTTATTAATTGGACACTTTTTGTTGGGTAAGAATTTATGTAAATTAAAAAACATTTATTGAGAATAAAAGAGTGCAGAGTATATCAGTACAGATCGGTTGAGTTTAATTAAAAAATGACTGATTCGAGATTTTATTTTTTAATCTTCTTATAAAAATTACAAGAAACTACTATGAGGAAAATCAGACTCCATTATAGGTGTATAATTGGATATGGTGAGTGAGTTTTTTTTTTTTTTTAATTATTGATAGAGTTCATGGTAATTTAAACAAATAAGATATTTAGAAAAGAATTAAAATATTCTTGGACATCTCACGTTCACTAAATTTTATACTTTATATAAGTGAGTGCAAATTTCATCTAACAAATCTATTTCATAGATGCTGTAAATAAATACATTTCATAATATATAAATGAGGGCAAATCCCATCTTATGATTCTGTTTTGTAAGGTTGATTTAGACTTAAAAGTTCACACCGTCTTATAGTATATACAAGTTATTGCAAACCTTATCTTATGAACCGATTTTGTAAATACTGTAAATAAGTACATCTCATAATATATAAGTGAATGAAAACTTCATCTTACGAGCCGGTTTTGTAAGGTTGATTTAGACTTAAAAGTTCATATTGTTTCATGGTATATATAAGTTATTACAAATCTCATATTATGAATCGATTTTGTAAATATTGTAAATAAACACATATCATAGCATATAAGTGGGTGCAAACCTCATCTTATGAGTCAGTTTTGTAAGGTTGATTTAGACTTAAAAGTTCATACCGTCTCATAGTATATAAATAAATACAAACCTCATCTTATGAGCCATTTTTTTAAGGTTGAGTTAGACTTAAAAAGTTCATTTCTTAATATGTTATCACACTTCTTTAGAGTTTATTTAATCACAAAGAATAATACTTTATAATATATAAGTAGATGTAAATCTCAGTCGAAAAATATGTTGTTTTTTTTTAAGGATTAACTAAGTAATGTATTTTAAGGATTAACTAACTAATGTAGTATCTCATTACTCATTGCATAATATTTGACATGAAATATTTGAAAAGTTTTGGAATGAGAGGCTCCAAAGGCAATTTGGGTAATGACAGGGTGGAGAATTGATGGCAATAAAATGTAATAAAAGAGTGAGGGTGTGTGCAGGTGGCATGAACAGAAAAAAGTGAGAAGCTAGAATTTGGAAATTACTATAAAGATTTAGAAGTTGATGAATGAGAAAGAAGAAGAGTAAAATAGTTGTAGGAGGAAATTGAGATTCATGCATGTGTGTGTTTCCCTGGTCTTCAGCAACCTTTGACCTCAAATCAGAACCTTAACCATCCAATTTCCCACATGGTTGCCAAAACAGGTTCCTCTCAACATAAAAATAATAACAATGATAATAATGTAAATTTATGTTTCTAACTCATAAACCCGCTTAATTTGTTAAAAACATGCACCCCACGTTCAATGAACCAACTCAAAAAAGAAAATAAAAACCAACACAAACCCCATCAAATATTCACCTCCAACTTTTTTTTTCTCAAAATCTCACACTCCTAAAAAAACATCTTCCATTTCATTTTGCTTCTCCTCTGCTATTTTCCTCCCTACCCTCAATGCATCAAACATAATTTGCCTTATTTCTCTCTTCCTAAAGGACCTGGAACTCCCATGTTTGTTCTTGTTCTTCCCTTGAAAATTTCCCTTGCATCACATATACAATAAATTCAAGGGAAACTATGGTTAAAGCAATGGAACAAGAACAGGAAGGTTACAGGTCCAAACTATTCAATTTCAAAGGAATGTTTGACAATGCTGGGAGGCATACAAAGAGTCTTAGCGTTGAGAGTGCCACTGCATTAGATCCTTCTCCTTCTGAGGAAGATCCAGTGTCATCAAAATGTCAAGGATCAAAATCTCTTAATGATCCTGATAAGGCTCCTAAGCCAAGGGTAAACAAGGAGGAAATTGTAGCCAAAGAAGCCAAAGATAAACTAGTGCAAGGTAAAACATTCTGCTGATTTAGATTCACACCTACTTTACTTTCACATGATTAAATGCAATGCCATATGTTTTATGATAACCACTAACATTGTTTGTTTCCATGTTGGAGCATGTTGATTTTGAAACTGTTCTTTCTTTCAATGTCTTTTTTTCTTCTTCAAACTTTGTGTATGTGTTGTTGCATTGGATTAGTCTATAATATTTATAAATGGTTGGGTTTAATTCAGAATTGGAACAGATGAAGGAGAGATTTGCTAAACTCCTGTTGGGGGAGGATATGTCTGGTGGAGGAAAGGGTGTTTCTTCAGCTCTGGCATTGTCAAATGCATTCACAAATCTTGCAGGTATGTTGCCTCTTGCTTTCTTGTTTCTTCATCTGAGACATGACATTCTTCTTTCTATCCTGGTCCAACCATGATGTGCAAACATTGTGTTGTTCCTTCCATTTTCAGGAGAGGTTGATAGCAGAAATGTTTCAAATAATTCATTGTCAGTTTCTCTCATTCTTTTCTTACTGAGAATGCAGCTGCTGTTTTTGGAGAGCAAAAGCGTCTAGAGCCGATGCCCCCGGAGAGGAAGGCAAGATGGAGAAAAGAAATTGATTGGCTTCTATCAGTCACCGATTACATTGTTGAAATGGTTCCTGTGCAACAGAAAAACAAGGATGGCTCAATGATGGAGGTAACCCTCTCTCCTTCATTGTGTTCATCATTCTTCCTTTCACAATTGCTCTATGATTCATCAAACTGATCTTTGGTTCAATAGGTTATGACAACACGACAGAGAACTGATCTCCACATGAATATCCCTGCCTTAAGAAAGCTTGATACCATGCTTATTGTAAGATCAGATTCCCTCACAAATCAAAGTTGATCACTGCTTCTTTTTTTTTCTATATCACTACAAGAAAATCATTGCATAGAAACTAATTTTAGATACCAACACTAATTAGTTACTATATTGACTAAATTAAATACTATTTTAAATACCAAAAAGTTATTGGTTTCTAAATTAGTTTCTATAATTGATGAATAGTTTATAAATTGGTATCTAATTAGCTACTAAAGTTTTTGCTACCAAATTCAGACTCTAAACAATTGGTAGTTAAAACCTTGGTAGCTAATTAGATACCAGTTTAGAAATAATTTTTAATCTCTAAAATAGTGTCTAATTTAGTAACTAATTATTTTTAATCTCTGAAATTGGTTTTTATTTAATAATTTTGTAGTAGTGTATGTGAGTGTTGGTTCTCATACAATTATTGATGATGAGCAGGACAGTCTGGATAACTTCAAAGACCAAACCGAGTTCTATTATGTATCAAAAGATGCAGATGATCCTGATAATAGAAAAAACGATAACAAGTGGTGGTTGCCTACACCAAAGGTTCCCCCAGAGGGTCTATCTGATGCAGCAAGAAGGTTTGTGCAGTATCAGAAAGATTGTGTGAACCAAGTACTTAAAGCAGCTATGGCCATAAATGCTCAAACTCTTTCAGAAATGGAGATCCCTGAAAGCTACATTGAATCCCTGCCCAAGGCAAGTCAAAAGGAACTAGTATTTGCATAAAGTTGTCATGGTTAACATTGTGAAATCTTCTTACACACAACATGAATGCTTTTTTTCTTTAGAATGGAAGATCAAGTCTAGGGGACATGATATACAGGAGCATTACAGAGGAATTTTTCGACCCTGATCAGCTCCTAGCATCTATGGACATGACATCAGAACACAAAATCCTAGATCTCAAGGACAGAATTGAGGCATCCATTGTGATTTGGAGACGGAAGATGAACCAAAAAGACTGTAAATCAGCTTGGGGTTCTGCTGTGAGTATTGAGAAGAGAGAACTCTTTGAAGAGAGAGCAGAAACCATCTTACTTCTCCTAAAGCATCGTTTCCCAGGGATTCCCCAATCTGCATTGGATATAAGCAAAATCCAATTCAACAGGGTAAAGACCCTGTCCACTGTCTACTTCACAAGAAATTATTGCATGGTCCAAGACCATGTAGTTCTAACCAATCTTCACATGACATGTAATCCACATCGACTAGAGATTAGAACATTTCATTATATAAGTGGGTGCAAACCTTATCTCAAAAGTCGGTTTTATAAGATTGAATTAGGCTTAAATTTCACTTCTTAATAACAATCACAATATCTA
Source organism: Phaseolus vulgaris (assembly GCF_051622355.1). NCBI lineage: Eukaryota > Viridiplantae > Streptophyta > Magnoliopsida > Fabales > Fabaceae > Phaseolus > Phaseolus vulgaris. The sequence goes on along the minus strand of NC_143507.1, from coordinate 44,390,998 downwards.
CTGCACAAAAAAAGGTTAATAATGTGTCATGTGGAGATTGGAGAGGACATTCACTTTGCATGTTTTTCATTGCAATGTTGAAAAGGTTATATTCTTATGACATAATCACTTACCATTTCAGGATGTGGGGCAAGCTGTTCTTGAAAGTTATTCTAGGATATTGGAGAGTTTGGCCTTCACAGTGCTGTCAAGAATAGAAGATGTACTCCATGCAGATTTCCTCACTCAAAATCCACCACAATCAAGCAGAAGAAGTGTTTCCAGAAACACAACTTCGAAGCCAGATAAATCTCCAACTCCTAAAGAGGAGGTGGAAAAGGGTGGCTCAGAAACAATGACACTATCAGATTTCATGGGTTGGAGCAGTGATCAAGGTGACTCAGACACTAAGAGAGACCCCTCAGATGACCTCTACAATGACATGGATAATGGAAAGCCCCAAAAACTTCCAGATGTAGTTACTGACAAGAAAGTGTCCTACCTTGAGACATTGGGAGGTATGAGAAGTCCTACGGCACGCCATTGAGCCAGAATTTGAAGTGTAAACACTTAAAAGAGAGAGAGGAAGAAGTATAAAAATCAGTACATGTAGCCTGTGATATGTGGAGAGGAAGTTTCTTAAAACATAATTATTTATTCTTGATCATCTATTCGTTTTTTCTTTTGTACATAGGAATGTATGGATACATAAATTACAAAGCCATCGGGGTCTGAAGAAGCACTCTGTTACTTCATGAATTCACAGATGCCATGCCTTTCGCAGCCATCAAACCTTAAAAAACTACCTAACTATGATTAACAATCTATAAGCCATTTGATTCTTAAATAAACAATTTTTTGTGCTAATTTGTCATCATGTTGTTGGATGAATCAAACAAGACCTGTGTTGGAGATCGAACATCGGCTAGAAATCAGGACATTTCATAATATATAAGTGAGCGCAAACCTCATCTTATAAGTCGGTTTTATGAGGTTAAATTAGGCTTAAAATCCAGTTATCGTAACCTGGTTAGTTTCGACATTCGAAAGTAATGTGCATGTTGAAGAGGTAATAAGGTAAACATTTATATGTCTTTAGTTCGATTGAAAACCAAAGCAATGCCACTCAATTAGACTGAAAAGAAGCATCTTTGAATAGTGGTCTTTAAGCATACTTACACATCATTCAAACCAGAAAAAGAAATTAAAAAGGAACTCAATCAACAGATTGAGTTCTGATACAAATGTAATTAGATCTTGCCACGAGGGCCGAGCTGTGGTGGAAGCTGTGGACCCTTCTTGATTGGTAGAATGTCACCTGAGGCAGTTGCACTGAAGTATGCCAGGGTGGATCCACCTCCCAATATAAGAAACTTGAGTAGCAATCCTCTCTTTGTGAATGGAGCAGCAAAAGTCTCAAAGAACTTGCTCTGCAAATCCATATCAAAGAAACTGGTAAGTAGTTTGTGTATGTGTGACATATTTGTTTGAGTATAAAGTTTAATTCTTTTTACACGATTAACTAATCGAAATATAGAATTCTATCATAACTATTATATAATCATCGAATTTAAGGTACATCACAAAAAGATTGATCAAATTCTATTGAGTTTGACTCATAGTAATCATGTCAAACAAATTATCAAATGATTGATCAGCGAGGATAATTTACTATACTCATATTTGTAAGAAGTGAATTTTAAGCATAACTCAACCTTACAAAATTGAATATGAGATTTGCATCCCCTTTTATACTATGAATTGTTTTTATTTCCACTAGACATGAGATTTCCAACGAATAGCTCACGCTGAGACTATCAACTCATGCGTGGAACTAGATATCTATAGGTGGTTTGGTAGCGGCCTAATAATGGGGTGACACAAGAAGTCCAACAAATTCTCATTAGGATATGTTCTCGACTTGAAGCCTAATTCAACTTTACAAAAAATGACTTATAACATTGAGTTAGGCTTAAAGTCTAGTTAGTACAGAGATATGTTGACACTCTCTCTCTCAACACACTCTAATTTAACACCAAGTAATCTTTCAAAGTTTACATCACATTTACCAAACTATCATTTGCCACATCAACCTCACTTCTCATATACTTGTTGTCATAAGGGCAATGTAAATTGGGAGTTTTAAAAAATGAGTGTCAAATAAGAGATATTCATAGAAAGTATGCTTCTGAATTAAATTCTACTTGTTTACCAACGAGGAACATGTATGAATTGTACATCTGTTATCAAATTATACACAATTATATCACTGAATCATCTTTAATTTTCCATGTTTGATTCTCAATGAAGAATATGCAGATGCAGAGAAGAGAGAAACCTGAAGAGAGTTGTAGGGTGAAGGAGCATCTGAGCCATACAAGTCCCACTGCCCTGTGGTGTTACCCAGATCCTCCAAATCAAAGTACACACTCTTGTCACCATACTTTGCTACCACAGCACCACTCCTGTGAATTTGGTTCCACTCTTTTAGCACAAAAATTACAACACTTTTTACTTTTTCTTCAAAAACTGCAATTTACACAAACGAATGCATGGAACCTGAAGTTCTTGGATTTGAGACTCTGGCGAGAGGGCTTGAAAGAGAGCTTGGTTCCAGTGAGGGAGCTTCCAGCAAGGCCATTGATTGCAGCTGGTTGAACAGCAGCTAAGGTTGCAAGAGAAGCCATGATGATGATGATGATATTCTTCACTTCTTCAAACTCTTCTTCTTGTGCTGCTATATCAGTACTTCAGTATCAGTTCTTCTAACTCATGTGCACACGTGGCCACACGCATTCAATCTAGCAGATTTGGAAAATTCATTTGTGAGGTCACACATTGCTTGAAGATAGATAAGCTTATCCACTTCTAACTCTTCTCCAATGGCAACATCACAAAACAATACAACATATATGTTTATCTACTGTTCTTAAAAATTAAAACATTATGCTTAATATTGCATTGTAGAAATTAAAAATATTAAAAACTATATTTACTGGAACTAAAATGATATGTTCAAAATTTAAATAAATAAATTTTGAATTTTAAAATAAAAAACTAAATTGAATAGAAATAAGTAATTTAATTTTATTTTATGGTTAAACATGGTGTTTGTACTGCTGGAGTTTAAACATGGTGTTTCATTTTTTTATCAGTTAAAAATTAATAAATTAAATAAATCAAAGAGAATATTTTAGAGGTGTTTTGGAGTCAGATTGGTGTTACAGTCTGTATAATTTTACGGTTGAAATATATATGATTGTGATTCAGTTTTGTTTTATTTTTCCAACTTTATTTAAATGTTTATTTTAAACCTTAATTTTATATTTTAGAACTTTCTTTTGAAAATTTTGAGGCATAAATAAACATAGAAATTGTCCATGTTAGTAAAATTCACCCAAAGTTTTAGTAAAAAATAATTATTATTTGAAATTAATTGAAAAAGATACAAACTTAAAAATTAAAAAATATTAGTTAAAATTTAGAAGATAACATATAACTAATTATGCCTATAAAACACATTTCTCACTATGAATAGGGGGAACTCAAATTCACTCCATGGAAAAACATCACTAAGGGAATGGTTAGAATATCTTGTAAACCCTAAACCTTCTTTTAAATCTTCCTCTAATGATTCTACTTTGAAGAGTCTAGTGTATTAGACACCAGCGGCCTCTGTAATTCATGAAATTTCACTTGAAAACTCAACTTTTGTTTCGAAACAACAAAAGGATGAGGCGAAGTAAGAAAGAACAAAAGTGTTTTACTCCTTGTAAATCTTGGTTTTTGATATTGTCATTTTTGTTGAGGGTGTTGATCTTACAACATAGTATTTGTCCCTCTTCAAATAAAAGTTATTTATTATTCCCTTTTTATTTTTAATCTTAGCTTAAGATTTTTAAAAAAACACGTTATACTTTATTATTAAAATGAACATCTTGGAATTGAGTAAGCAAAGATAATTTTCGTGTTTAATTTGAAAAAAAAAAAATCTTTTCTACAATATTTTTGTGTGTTATTGATATCTTTTTAGTCACCATATGTTATCTAAGCCTAAGCCTAGTTGGGTTGGTGTAATAAAACTATCGATTATGATCAGTTTTGTTTTTCAACTCGGTTGGTGTAATGAAATTGTTGACTATGATCAGTCATGCCCCCAACTCCTTCGGTTGAATAATGCTGATCAACATCGTCCCAAATCTTATATCTAAATTGGTATGTTTAAAAGGTAAAATATTTCTTCTTAAACAAATTTGTTTGATCGAAATTTTTAGCCCAATTAACTCTATGATTAATATTATTTCTTGATTGATCTTTTCGTGCAAGTAAGAGAAATTATTATTAAAAACTAACCAAGTAAATTAAAGGAACAAAATGACAAAAGAGAATATAACCTTTAACCCATTAAGCATAATTTACATTATAATTTTTTTTTTCTAGATAAACTTCATCTATTCTATTTGAGGTTGAAGATTGTGTACTAATAGTTAATTTAATTTTTTATTAATAAAAAATTTAACTTATTTAAAGTCGTTTCTAAGATATATTAATCATTAAAAAAATATTCAGTAAATTTGCATCCAAAATTTTAACAAAAAAATAGAAAAATATTTACTTGTCTTATTTGAAATCAAAATAAAAAGATAATAATAACTTTAAAATCTAAATAATATTAATTAAGATTTAACAGACAACTAAGACAAATCCCTAATACTAAGAATAATTATCAAACTTTTGAAACAGAACCTAAAGGCTTGAAATAAGTAAAATTCATCGTAACTTTTCCCAAAGTCATAAATTATGGTCCTAATGTAATTTCTTTTATTTGACTTATTTTTTAAGTCGAATTAGAATATCCTATATTTTATAATAATAAAATATAATTCATATGTTATATCTATTTGATTTCTTTTAAGAAATTTTGACCTCAAACTATCCAAGACTAATTAATATATATATATATATATATATATATATACGTCATATAAGTATTTATTAAGGAAAATAATACTTTTACAGTTAAAATAACCATGATCCGTGGTTTTAAAACCTTATTGTTTCTCTTGAGGCATATATTTATTTACTTTACTCAAAATTTTATTTCTTATTCTTGAATGATACTCATTAAAGAAGATACTATGTGACTTTTAAGTTCATCAAATTTTTATTAAGATAAATGTAAAATTATTTTGATACTGTATTAAAAAATAGATTTTAAATTAAACTCAATTTTATAAAACTATTTGATTACACTCATTTAATTATATACTATTAACTATAAAATGTTTTTAACTTTAATCTATATAAAACAATACAAACTAACAGTAAAAGATTCAAGTTTACTGTTGAACTGGATTGGAAGACTCAATTTTGTCATCCCTATAGTTAATCAAAGGTGAAAAATTGAAGCATGAGTTTTCAATATCAGATAAAGTTCATCCTTGAATTTTGCCTCCTAAAGCCTATAACTGTTGCAGCTAATCAAATCCTATCTAACTAACTATCTTCTCTCACTCTCTATTATCTTGGTCAACCATCTTCACACTCTAAGCTTGTTCTAATATTTCTTAATGTACAAGACACAATATTATTGGCTGATTCCACAGACTCCATTGTTAACTTGCCATTAGGAGAAGCATCCACAAGCATCTGAAACAGCATTGTAAATAAAGACCCTCCTTCTGTTCCTTTTTCTTCTTGCCTTGACCTTATCAGCATTGGCCTTCCCTCAATCCCATCAGGGAGAATTGAGAATCCTGATGGCAAAATGGCAACATTACTTGAATCACATCCTGTCAGCACAGACTGAAGACCACCAAATTCCACAGCAGCATATGCCACCATTGACTCATAAGCACTTGTGCAGCTATCTTGCACTATCCACACACTCTTCTCTTTTGATTCTATTTTCTGCCAAAGTAAGAGGAATCCATGCTTAACTATAGTAACCAAGTTTTTCTCAAATCCATTGTGTATTTTGTTGACTATTCAACCATCAACAGAGGGAGATGGTAGTAGAAAAACTTACTTGGATGTTTACAGCATTGCCTCTGTCTTTTCCTTTAGCTAAATTTGCAATCAACTGCACTGACCCACCAGTGGACATCATATCCCACTGTGATAAAGATAATTGTCAGCAGTCAGCACAATGGCCCCATTTGCTATTATTACTCACCAAACTGCTTAAATAGCTGCTGTAGGTGGATCCACTTTTGTGGAACTCCCCAACTTTGTACCTTATCCATATAACTCATAGAAATAACTATAAAAAAAAATTGTTGTGGCACCATTAATATTTCTATTCATGCTCTAACTTATAATGGATGTGAGTCTTTAAGAAGAAATTTCTAGTCAATGAGAAATTTTAAAAAAAGTTGTGAGTTTTATATTTAGTGTTCTAATCTATTAATTGATTAATATGAAATTTCTATTCAATGTAGAATTTCTAAATGGAAGTGGTGAGTTTTGTATCCACTTATTATGCTTTAATCTCTAATCGATGTGGAATCTCTAAAAGAAAATTTCTAGTCGATATGGAATCTCTAAAAAAAAGGGACGAGTTTTGTACCCATTTATTATGGGCTGATCTTTAATCGATGTGGAATATCTAACAAAAAAATTTATAATTGATGTGGAATCTCTAAAAAGAAGTAAGTATAAGTGAATCTTATCAAACTAGTTTGAGTTTGCATGTATTTATTATACTCTAATATCCAACAATGAAGGACTCACATGAAAAAATGTGTATTTTAAATGGATTTCAGTGTCCTAAAAGAATGATCCTTAAAATAGGAATATCTTGGATTTATATAAGAACAAAAGGGGTGCACCACATTTGTACCTCACTTCGACGAGCTTCATCCCTCAAGAAATCAAACAGCACATTAGGAGAGACAGGAAGCCATAGAGAAGAAACAGCAGACAAGATAACCCCAAGAGGTTCACCAGGGTCATTCAAGTTCTTCCTAGAGCTGATCCTTATGTCTTCTCCTGTTTTGCTAGTGAACTTGGTCCACGTATGGAAACTTGATGCCCCAACTGCATGGCAGAAACTCCATGTCATTCTCTGTGCCAACTTTAGAATGCTCTTCCTCCCAGCCAACGTTGCAACACCTAGAAGGAAGGAAAATGATAGTATTGGAAATTGTAATGTGATTGTATAAAAAATTGGAATTATGAATGCATCATTACCAAATGGTAATTAAAAGACTTTAATTTGTCTAAGTAAAGCCTTTAACAAGTGCTCACCAGTTGAGTCCTTGGTAGGAACATTTGTGGCCATGTTAAAAACTAGACGCTCGCACTGAAGTTGTAGTGTGGCTATCCAATGCCTTGCCCCAAAAGCTAGACCACTGATCACAATGGTTCGGTACAATGTATGGATTGTGCTCTTCTGACACTCCAAGTGCTCCACCCATGTCACCTTAAACCCAAAGAAATATCAATATATAGTCTCAATTTCACATAAAATGTTAAATAGTTTTTGTTCATATACTTTACAATGACCGTTTGATTTATCCTCAATAATACAACCAGATGGGCGTTTTCTGCACTTCACAAGAGATGCGTCAATGTTGTCTTCTACTTTGTCTATAGATACGTCAATTATCGCCCACTGTTCATCACTCAACTGTTTGCAGCACCTCACAAAATACACTTCTCTGGTGGGCACCACTGGAGTGAGCATTTGCAGCTCAGCAAACATCTACAGTTATCAGCAAAGAATTAATTAATTAAAGAAAACATTTCAGGTGTTACAACCCTTATACAAATTTTTAAGCATTTTACGCAGCTATAAAATATTACAATATTACAGGTCATGGTTATTACTTTGCAACACTTTTCATGGCAACAAAACCTAGTGCCTTTGTGTACTTTGATGGAGGAAGTCTCATTGTCATTATTGTCCATGTCTAAGGACTTGAACAATAGTATCATGTTTGTCTTGATGTATATTGAATAGGGAATAAAGGAGAATTTCCACAATACTCTAGAGATGTGACTGGGAAAGGAAGATCCTTTTCTAGAGATAAAAGGGGTGGAGAGAGAGATTTTGATATTGGGAAATGGGAGGAAAAGTGTCATGAGTTGCTAAATGATGTATGTTCGAAATTTTCTGTGTATTCTTTTAAGTTTTTTTTGTGTCCTTATCAACACTTTCTGAGATAAAAATAAAGGAATCGGCAGAAGAGTAATGCATGAAAGGTTATGAATAAAACCTTATCTGTTAAGATAATGAAACTATAATCATAATCCACATGAGCCAAAGTGTTTGTTGTTTTTGTTTTCAAATCTTAAACTTGAATAACAGTTGGTTGAAAATTACAAGAGTGGGAAAAGGCCACTTTTAGAGAAGTCCTATCTTTTTCTTGTGTTTGTCAAGTTTGGACCACTTGAACAAGGATCCACGTTCCAACATGAGTTCGAAATGAATGGTTCAAGATAAACGAGACACCTATTTTGTACGTATGTGTAATATATGACTACCTAACACTGCGAAATTAAAACATCTTTCTCCCTTACCAATTGCACTGCACCATTCCCGTTGGAACCTTCTCCGTTGCATATAACATCCACAGTTGCAGCCTTTGATATCAAGCACGGAAACATTTCTTTCCATTGATTCTGCAGAAACATGTTAGAAAATATTATAAGAAAGTTAACAGTAGGACAGTAAAAAATATACTTAATCTTAATTTGAAGCAGTCATAGAAGATTTGTGGAAGCATATTCTAATTGCTGTCTTAACCCTTTTATTTGTATGAGATTCATTAAAAAATATATATATATATATATATCTTGTGGTGACATCATCTCCCATGAAACATTCTTTATATATAAGAATACAGCCTCGTACGTGTCTCACACTTACCACATCTAGAAAGGTTTGGAGCAGACGAGGGAGGTCCATAAAAACAACCTCGGAGTCTCTTGAGGCTTCGATGAAGGTCTTGGGCTTATCACTGCACGAGTTTTGAACTGCGAACTCCTTCACATATTCATCATAGTTAAGTATTTCACGACCTGTTTCAACGCTGCGAACCCACAATGGTCCCCCCATGTTTGCCATCTTTATGAGCTCTTCCGTTGCCCGGTTCACTATTTCCATTATCCTTGATTTCTCAAGCCCAAAAACTCCATTGTAAAAGTTCAAAGAGCTTCTATTCTCTTCCTCTTCGTGACCACCAGAAGATGCAGGAGACGTTGGTGAACATTTTCCCAAAGTTGCTCGGAGTTTCTCTACCTGTGTATATCAGAGAATTGATAAGATTTTCTGCACACATTGCTCTATTTAGTACATTTTTTCTTTCAGTTTTATATGGAATACATACAAATTACCTCAGCTTTGAGTTTGACATTTTCAATAAGAAGTTGCTTTTCTTCAGTGGACATGGAAGCATCTATGGTAGCCGTTACCATGCCACAATTGGGGCAACAAGATTTGTTTATAATCTCCCGCATGGCCTTGTTTTCCTCCTTCAGTTTGTCTAGTTCTGCCTTCAACAATGAGTTTTCATGTCGCTCTTGTATTGCCTGCAAAATTCGCAATATATAATATATAAGGAAAGTTTGCACCTATAACTACGTTTAGACTAAACTCGTACGTGAAAATGTGAAAAATATATATTATGAATAATCTAATAACATCCAATAAATTTATGCTATAATAAACTCAAAACTTTTGTTATATAAACTTTAAATAACTCTCATATCATATTAAAAATAATTTTTAACCTACTTTCCATCTAATTATAAAAAATAAAATATTATAGGCATAGCGATTAATGAATAAATTAAGATACCTTAATTTGGGTTCGGCGATTTTGGAACCAAAACTTGACTTGCCTAGGAGCAAGGCCAAGTTGCTTGCTGAGTTGTTGCCTCTGCTTTTCATCAGGATGCGGTGATTCCTTGAAAAGCCTACATCAGTACATTATTCATGTCAGTTGACAGCTTTTTTTGCTGTCTTATCTTTCACTACAACCTTCAAATCTCACACAGATTCATCCAACAACAATTTATACAGATGGACTTTAACAAAACTGTTTTACATTATCATAACATAACAACTTACCGACAAAGCAAAAGTACTTCAAAATCATCATTTCATTAATATTTAACAATGAAATGGTTGTCATCTTTTTCCTTTGACCATATGTTGTCGATCCCAAACTTTTCCCATAATCTTTGCAGCGGTACGGCGTACACACACCAGTTATATCTATTTATAAACCTTGCTTTAAAACCCACTTGCAATGTCGGTATCTAAATTATTTAACTTCGGAACAAACCATTTCATTGTTACATACATACATCACCACCACTTTTAGTTAACACCTAATGTTTTTCTGCAGATCACACGTGTTACGACAATCATGTTGGAATTAACTACTACATATGAACAGTATCTTAAACCAATCTTAAATGTTCCTTATTAAACTAAAACAATCTTAAACCAATCGATTGGTCGATTAACACCTATTCGAGGTGCAAGGATAAATAAAATGATCGCACAACTCCAACTATTAACTAATAATCTTAAACTTAAACAACAACTACATTTTTTTATATATATAATGTTCTTGAATAAATACAAAATTAATACGTATATATACAGAGAGAGTTTACGTACGCTTCCATTTCTCTGATCTGTTCAACAGTGTGTCTGTGATACTTCCTCTTCTTCTTCTTACTCCTGTCACCATCGTCGTTGTTCTCATCATCGTCATCCTCATGAGCACCTTCTCCATCAAAATCTTCTTCTGACCTGGATCTCATAGGTCCTGAGTTGTCACTGCTAACCTCAACAGTGTCCTCTCGCCGGACCTCATCGCCGGCCACCACCATGCCGGACGTCGCCGCCGCCTCCTCCGCATGCCGGAAAATCCCTGCCTTCGCATCCAATCAAACAGAACAAAATATAACAACAAAGTTACTAATAATTAGTTTCATCAAATTACATATACACTATATATATGTAAATAAATATATGTGTATATATATATATATAGATATACATATAGATATAGATACAGAGTTGATTACTTACTAGGCTAAGAGAGAGAGTTGGAGAGGAGAACAAGTCTTTGGTGTGAGGTGGTGTGTTTGACATGTTAACTCCCATTGGCAAACACGTTCACTGTGCTTTCGGTGTTCTTGATGATGTTTTTTAAGGAGCAAAAATGGCGAGTGCTGGTTTTTCTTTTCTCCGTGAAGGAGTGAAAATGATGTTTGGTTTTAAGGACTCTTTCTCATGTTGCACGCTTTTATTATTCTTTTCAAATAAATATAAAAAACAGACTGTCAGAACATTTTTTGTGAAAATACACAGATATTTATTGCCAAAAAAATAAGAATGATATTTAATGAAATAAGAGTTTATTGTATAGAATTCTTTCTAGAATTTATAATGTTTTCATTAATATAACCTCTGTAATTAATTTTATCAGTATTTCCTAATAAAATTTAATGAGCAGGTGTTTAATGACTACGCGTAAAAATAGTAAATCAGTAAGTTTATTTATTGTATTGAAATTATTTCTTGTATTTTTAATATTTCCATTATAGATATATGAAGCTTAGACCTCCTCTTAAATGGCGTGTCGGTACACTCATATGACACCGATAAGATATGTATATGTGAAGTTTCCAATTCAAAAAAGTATTGGTTAGATTTCTGACAATTCTAGTAGGATTTTAACACAATTTTAAAAAAGAAAAATACATTAATTTTCTCAAAATTCAAATTTTATTGTATATCGTTATTATGATTATAAAAATAAGAAACAAATCATTGTTAACCAGTCATGAAAAACATATTTTTGCCCCAAAAAATAATCTGGAACATACTTGTGCACATAAATCTTTATTGTTAATTTATATAATTTATAATTATATAATATATAGATTCGTGTTCCCGCATTTTATAGATTTTACGTATTTCTGTATCCATGTCGTATCAGTGTCTCTACTACATGGGCTAGAAATTAAGTTATTTGATGTTATTAGTATTTTTTTTAAGTGGATATGAGTTTATTGTGTGGTGTTATTCTTTGAAGTTTGATAATGTAATTAAATATAGCTACTATTTAAATTATTTAACTTAATTTTGTGTTGTTACTGATTAATTTAATATTTTATTAATTGATCTCAATGAATTTATATAAAGAATTGAAAAGGTTTTTTTTAGAGTTAATATATAAATATATAATGTCAATTAATAGGAAATATTTTTAAGTGTTTTTAAATTAGTTATTATAGAAAATAAAATAAAAATACATTTTATATATACTTTGATTGAATAATAATGTACAAAATAGTGTTAATATATATTTATTTGTTTGTAATTAAAAACTAATTAAAAAAGTGTGCTAAATATTTATTCTTTAGAGCTTAAAACACTCAAAAATATGCTACGTATCAATTTTGACTTTAATATAATGTAATAATATTATAACCATTTTTTGTTCGTTAATTGAATATATTTTACTTTTTGCAACATAATTCTAAAATTCATATTTAGAATAATATGTTATAATTTAAGAACCTTTATCACGGTAGAGTTAATTAGTAGGAAAATAAATAAAAAATATAAGTTATGTAATAAAATTTATTATATTAGAAATATAAGTTATTTGCGTACGCATGCTAAAAAAATGTATTGACTCTGTCATATGGAGAACACACCTTATTTAATTTTCTGTCTTTTCGTAAGACTTTTTTCTCTAATTAACTATTACATTAATTATTATTGAAATACGTTTAATTAATTTTAGTCTAAAAAATAATAAATATTTTGCTTTTTTTTTCTCTACAAAGATCAGAGAGTCAAAAAGTCTTGTTTTAAAAATTAAAACTCTACTATTTTCTTTTTCATACATTAATTATTTAAAGATAACTATGTGAAGAAAGTATTGTTGCAGTTACAAATAAATTTAATGCTACTTTAGATTAAATGTTTTTTTTAATTGACATTAATTAATTATATTTAAGACCTGGTAGAGTAATAAATATTTTAAGTAAAATAATGAGGGTAATAAATATATTTTATTTAATTTTTTTTTACATGCATTAAAAAAATATGTAACTCTTTGTCATTAGTCCTGTTCGAGCATCTCGTTGTATGAATCTATTATTTGGAAATTTTTCAATTTTATGAGTATTTGTTAATATTATAAATTTTAAATAAAAGGTAGAAAAATACTAAATAATTCTGAAACATATATTTATAATGAAAATAAATAAATGAAAATAAGTGGTGCAAACTTATTTTTTTTATGAGATCATTTTACTTCATATTGAGAAAAATTATTCTCATATAAGATTATAAAATGAAATAAATTATTTTAGGGTTTCTCCTTACTTGAGTTGTGGTTCTTTATTTTACTAATGTATCTTTTGAGCAATGATTTTTTGCTTAAATAAAACTATAAAAAAAAAATATAAATGTCATATTCGAATTTGTTAGGTTGAATGGTTGACAAGACAAAAAGTCACTCGATCTTTCGATAAGTAAAAACCTCGTCTATTAATTAGGTTAATCTAAATTAGGGATTATAAAATGTCATTAATGACTTATTGGACCTGGGTCAACGTTATTAAGAAAGGAAGATCAATAGAAAACTATAAATAAATGAGGACCCTCACAGTAAAAGGTATTGACTTTTCTAGTTCTAAATCCACAAACATTTTAACACTCCAAATGACTTGAGTGTTGTAGTGTCTTTGCAGGTACCCCATCCCTCAATCTTCACGGATGGATAACAAAAGAATAAAGGATTGAAAATACTTGATAAGAGATATTCAGTCTCTTATATTATAAGAACAATAATAAATTCATAATTGATACATAAACGTATTTCTATCATTTTTAATCTTTATAACATGTTTTAAATATCATAAAAATTAAATAAATATAAGGATGGTTTAATTTCCAAATATATTATTAAGGACTTAAATTAATAAAGACTAATTAATCTATTCAAGTTAAATATCATATATGTAAAGAAAAAACCTCCTAAACCACATTATAAATTATTTCTCGTATTATAAAATATATGATTTATAAGTCTTCTTTTCTCTATATATATATATATATATTTAATAATACTCTATATTTTTCATGTGATGACAGGTAATTGTTGTTACTTAAGGTGTCAGCCTATCTGAGATATCAAGTTGCATAATAATGTCTAACATGAAAACATTTATGTAAAAATAAAATTAAAATTAAAAATGTCCAAACAAAATAATAATAATATACATATTTTCTTGTATTTATTTTTTAATAATATTTTTTTATGTGGTAGCAGATTATTGTTATTTAAAGTATCAGTCTAATTGAGATGCAAAATTTGATAGTAATATTTAACATTGAAAGTGTTTTTGTAAAAAAAAATTAAACTATTTATTTATTGTAAAATTTAATTGCATAAAAAAATATATATTTACATCAATGGGTGAGAAAGAGGGACAGATTATAACTTAAATTATTTATTTATAGTAAAAATTAATTGTATAAAATAAATATTATTTACATCCATGGGGTCAGAAAGAGGTACACATGGTGGGAGAGTGAATTTAAGAATATAAAAACAAGGGAGGAACTCGCTAAGAATTTTTATTTGTTTCTTTTTCATTTTGTCCTTTTCGTTCGTTCGATCTGGTGTGATTGACGGTCAGATATGCTTCTTTATTTTTAACGGTTAGATATGCTAAGTTCCACAATTTCCCCTGTTCCACAACACACACAACCGACTAAATTTAAATGATGCTAATAAAAAATAAAATAATAATTCCTCGGTTTTGAAAATTAAGGCATAAAAAATGAAATTTTAACTAATAAAGTGGCCAAATTAAATTGATGAAAATTAAATAATATAATTTTATACCAAGGTTTTTATTTCATAAAGTGTCACTTTAATCTGCGGTCCACACTTTTAATAATTCAATTCATCTACCAAGTCACGTGTCACTCAGAGGATAGAGAAAATATAATAATGAACAATAATATCATGTAATTTTATTACAAAACCATGGGTAGTTTTATTGAATAATTATTTTGTCTTTACCATATAAGTGCTTCCAACAATCCTTTTTTTTCTTTAAAAAAAGAAAAAAAATTGGGTATGAAAGGTTCAGAATTTAGATAAATGTTTTTTAAATGATAGTAGAATATTTATACAAATATTTTTTTAAATAATTATGGAAAGTAAGTGTAAAAATAGGGCAAAAAATAAAGTGGTTTGCATGACTTTATGAAACTTTAATGATGGTGGTGTAAGTTACTTTATTAAAAGTTAAAATAAAATATTGGTTTTATAATTACCTTGTAATCTCAATCATACAAATAACTAAAAAAATCAACTAACTAATATAGTTGAAACCACTACATTGTTCTAGCACTATTTTGAATCCACCAAAGTTATTTTTAGAGTGATTTTTAGTAAGTTGAAAAAGAAAAAAATATTATAAATTACTATTAATTTACATTCTAAATCATATTTTAGACTTGTGAAGGCTAATACATTTTTCATTTATAATATAAATGATTTTTTTTCTTTTCTTTTTTATTTATTTTAACATTAATTTTTTTATATATATATAACTTCGAGTGATTTTGTTGTTCTTACGAGGTTGTATTTTTTTACACACTTCTCAAATTTTCGATCTTTGATTTCTCGACTTTTTTATCTCTGAGTCATTGAAATTTTTAACTAAGTCTTTAGTAGAGGTATATGCAATTATACTTTCATATTTAAGTCAGTTCTGAATCTGAATAAAGAATGTTAGTTCATAATTAAGATTATGTTGTCTTTGACCTTAGGGTATTTGCCTATTTATAATAATTATGTTAGATTTTTAGTTGTACGGATAATTAGGTGAGGCACAATGAAATCTAATTGTCTTTTAATCATGATTTATAGATATTTAATATGAAATATTGATGAATAACGTCATTAATCTTATATATTGTTAAAAAAGTTACTTGTATATATCAGTGCAATGTAAGACTTCATCATCTCAATATTGATAATATATTTATCTTTTAATAATTAAAACAATGTTCACTTAATTTTTCATATCAACTAAATATAATATTTAATATGTTATGTGACACTATATCAACATTTAATTAAAAAATAAGTGTAGATGAGTTTGTGGGATTAACTTATCTTACTAGTACATTTATCTTTTAATAATTAAAACGACCTTCACTTAATTTTTCATGCGAATTGAATATAATATTTAGTATGTATTGTCACATTCTATCATCATTTAATTACAAAAGTCAATGTAGGGAATGAATTTGAGTGATTAACTTCTCTTCCTAACACTCTTTTACTTAAATTCTGAAAGGGAAATTTTAAACTCAAAATTTATACTTAATAAAAAAATTAAAACTAATTATTAATAAAGTCGATAGATATTTTAAAATTATATGATTATTATTGAAAATATATTTTTAATTATGTATATTTCTAACAGTAGTTTCATTTAAAATGAGCCATCACGCGCGATATTTCAACCAACAATTTGTCCAACACTTTTATAGCATGAGGTCCACACTAACTCTATATCACATTATATTAAAAAAAATGTACATTAACTATAAAACAACTAAAAAGAAAAAAAAACCATTAATTCATGAATGATAAAAACATATTTAAACTTTGTGTTGAAGATCTCACATCGACTATAGATTATAGTCTTTCATTATATATATAAGTGGGTGCAAACCTCAATCTCATGAACCGGTTTTATGGGGTTGAGTTAGATTTAAAGTCCACTTCGTAATATGGTATTAGAGCTATTTCGAGTCTATCCTAGTGAGTGTTTGTTGGGTCTATCGTGTCACCCGCTATCGGACCACCATAATATATAGTCACGCGCACGAGTTGACAGTCTTGATGTGAGTGGGTGCAAACCTCAATCTCATGAGCCGGAGTATATTTTTTATTTTTCTATTATAATAATTAAAATAATTAAATGAATAAAATTATTAATATCAAATGAAATTATATTATTTTTCATTTTCTTCTCAAATTTATTTTTTATATTTATCTATTTTTTTCATTTCCTCACTTTCCATCCTCTAATCTCATCCTCTAATCTTAATGAGATATAATTAAGATCAATGATACAGAGACAAAAACATATTCGTTATATTTATTATCTCAGATTAATTCTTTATAAATTTGACCAAAAAAAAAGTCTATTACAATATTTTGTAGATTAATATCATAAACCCTATTTTCACACATAGGATGGTGACCCTCTTGCATCCTAATTAATGCTAAAATGGAAACAAAACTCCAAATAAAAACATGTGTTTTTTCTCTCACTCGCTGTTATTAAGAACATAATTTATGAAATAACATTTAATTACACTGCCTAACATTTTAAATTTAATGGAATAAAAATATATAAAACTTTAATTATGTTGTGTGTTATTCTTTCTTTCTTTTTTATTAATTTATTATTTCAAAATTTAATTTACTTAACTAAGAAGGAAGTTTGTCTTAATCAGTATTTCTAATACATATACTTTATTTTATTTCCAAATTAATGTTCAAAAACATTACATTTAAGTTTAATTCTTCTAAGAGGTAGATTTCAAATCTAATCCAACTTTATAAAATCGACTTGTAATAAGGGTTGCACCCACTTATATAATATGAAATGTTTTAATCTCTATACAAATAATATGAGAATGAATATTTATTTTATTTGTTTGAAAAAAATTGATGAAGGGTCTCATACATTTAAACCCATTTTATCTAAAAATAAATAATTTGTATAATATGATATCAGAACCATCTAGAATTTATCATAACAATAGTTTATTGAACTTATCGTGTCACCCGTTATTGGACCGCTATCAGAATATATAGTTTCACGCACGACAACTTCATCTTGAGGGAGGTGTTGAAAATCCTACAACAACTAAAGATTAAAACATTTCATAATATATAAAAGATGCAAACCTCACCCTATAAACTAATTTTATTACAAATACAAATTTATTTATTTTTGTTATTTTTCACTACCTCACTATTCGAGCTCTTTAATATTTTTTTTTTATAATTAATGATAGGAGAATAAAAAACTAGATATGAGATGGGTTGTTAGGTTTGGGCGTGAGATAGCAATGAGGGACCACAGTTTGAGTTAGTTAAGCTTATTGACACACAATTCATACCAAAGTTTTGTGTTGAAGTAGTTGCCAATCACAACCACATAACTTTCAACCATTTCTCACAAACTCTTCATATCTTTGGTCCCACCATTTTACTTATTAATAATTCTAAACTTATATATATATATATATATATATTAAATAAAATACATGCATTATCTAAAGAGATAGATATACCTAGGTGGTGATATTTTAACATCTCATACAATAAAATACATACACTTTACATACTAATAAATTATTATTTTAATTATATTTATTTTATTTTTTAATTAAAAATATTATTATATTATTACAATTAGTTGTCAGATGTGTGGTTTATTTTGACACCCTCATGTTCCATCCTACATCCCACTAAATATTAATATTTTAATTATTTTTAAATTTTTAATTATGAAAAATATTTTAACATTTTACATTTGCCTATATTTTCATTAAGAAGATTTTTTTATTTTCTTAAAAAAAATTATTACAAATATTAATATTTTAGTATGGGTGTAAAGTGGAGGAACATGTCAAAATATCACCACCCAACTAAGAATAAACATTCAAAACATTGGAAGAAAAGAAAGTAGTGCAATCTAATTTTTAATTAAAAGTTAAAATGAAAAACAATTGTTTTTTATTATATTATTTGAAAATATAATTATATAATATGTTGTAACTTAAATTATGTAAAAATTTAAACTAATTATAATCACAATAACTAATTTTGTAATAAATTATGTTAAGATACTTTATTTTTAAAAGTTAATTCTTCTAACAAAGTCAAATTTACTTTTTTTAGTTAGACAAGTTTTTTTTGTTTATTTAAAATTTTAGATTTTGACTTTTATTGAATGGGAATACATATGTTGACGTCTAAATATAGATATATTTTAAACTTATCTTATACCTATGAAATTTAAATATTCTTAAGGGTAAAAAATATTCAATACGAATCATATATAAAATATTAGTAAATATTTTTTAATCAACATTTTTTTTATGTGAATTCATGTATGATCGATATGTATATGAATGAGTTTCACGAACATTTTGAGTTATTTTCATTTAAAATTTTGAATTTTTTTTTTGGTTATTTACTTTTGTATTTGTTAATTATGTGGTAACGTATTATAATTATATTGTGTATGTGCCATGCACATCCTAAAGTATATTTTATGTTGTTTTTCAATAATAAATTTGGTACAAGCCCTCTTTTGATTTATAAAATAATTGTGGAATATTTTATGAATTATTATTATTCACTACAAATTATAGTAGTTAGAAAGGATAACATTTTTATTAAGAAATAAAGTTGTAAAACAAAAACAAAAGATGATTACAAAAGAATGTATATTGGTATATAATAGTATAAATAATAGATAACAATAACGATAATAATAATAATAATAAAATTGGTGTAATGATTATTTTATTCAATTTGAGTAACTAATTTAATATTATGATTAATGGTTAGAATGATAAAGTAATTTCAATTTAATACTTCTATAAGTAAATTACAATAATTATTTAATACTTAATTTTGTATATGCGGATAATTTTGGTTAATGTGTTCAACTTTGATTTATACATTTTTAAAATGATTTTTTTTTATATCATAATTTTAATTGTTTGATTTTGGTTCATGCATCTATTGCAATTTTAGTTGTTAACTTATCATCACATTTTGCACATTAAACCCTAAAAGGGACCAAGGTACGATTAAGCCCTAATAATGCAATAAAAAACCAATTTTATATTTATTTCCTTAAATTCTTACATATACTTGTTTATGCCTTTCAAGTTGAAGAAGTCTTTGCTTTCAATTAAAACGTTTTTAATTTTATACATATTTTAAAATTCAAAATAATTTTTGTATATAATTAAAAAAATGTTGGAATTTCTCAAGAATATTACTGATTTACTTAGCTACATACCCGTTAATTATCTTCCTAAAAGTTATATTACCTAACGAATTAATTGTTTATATGAAAATTTTCTGATAATCTTATTACAATTTAATTAATCTGGTAATTAATTTTACTCCTGATTTACATAAAATAATAAAATCAAATTTTGATTTTTCAATTTCGCATAATCTAAAAACTAAAAACCTAATTTCACATTAACCAACCCTAATCCCTAAATCTAAAAACTAATAACCAAATACCCTAATTTCACATTAAATTAAAAATCAAAATAAAAAGTTTTCTTACCTCCTTCAACTATAAGGAAATAAAATTTGAGTAAGATATATTTATTATGAAATGAATTTTAACTCAACCTCATAAGATTGATTTATATGGTGAGGTTTGCACCCACTTATAGACTATGAAGTGTCTTAATTTATAGTCGATGTGAGATCTGTAACACATCTCTTTCATGCTCAGACTACCAACTCGTGTGCGAGACTATATATTATGGGTAGTTGATAGCTAGATATGGAATGTCCAACAATATTAAACCACAACAATACTAAACCCTAATCCCTAAATCATAAACCCTAAACTCTAAACCTAAATCTTAAACCCTAAACCCTAAACCTAAACACACAATCATTTTCTTATCATTTCAAAAGTTCAAATCCTAATTCATCAATCACCCAAAAATCAAGATTAACATGAAATTCTCTACAACCCAAAAAAACTTCATTTGTATCCATGTGTCATCCAAGAGGAAACATTAGAAGGTGAAGAAACTTACTCTTACCAAGTTGAGATACAAAAGGAAGGAAGAAGAGAACCTTATAGAGATGGAGAGGAAGCAGAATGAGAGAAGTGAAGAAAAGTAGAAGAAGAAGGGACTTTTTATTTTTGTTTTAGAAAAATCAAATTATTTCATTGAATTGCTATATGCACCCTTACACTCGTAATCTCAATTTTTTTTTCATGTTTTTTTTTTTATTTCTATTGCAGCCTAACCTCTCTGGACCTAACTGTTTTTGCTATACATTCTTAACACTCCATAATCGCTATCTTCACCCCTCCCTTAATATATCTTTTATCGTCCAATACAAATTCTAAACCTAATCCATAAATATATATATATATATATATATATATATATATATATATATATATATATATATATACACACACACACACACACACAAACAAATTAAATAAAGTTGAAAGATATGTTAATTGAGACATAATGCTGAAAAAAAAGGCAAGTATGATAGACTAAAAACTGAGTATGCAATTTATGAAACTAAGCAAAAATAAATATAATTGATTATTTTAAAGCAGTCCTTCTCTCTCGTTTTTCCAATAAATTGTTATGATGCTTTCACATATTTTTTAAAAATATTTTTCTATATTTAATCCTTTTTTAACCATTTATCTTCTCTTATTTTCATTTTCATTTTCTTATTTGTTCTTGTTCTTATTTATCCTCTTTTAACAGTGGAGAAGAAATACAAATTACAATGGTATAAACACAATTTAAGAATGAGTTCTGATACCTTGAAAACCAGCACCAGATTACAATTAATTTTTTTTTATTAAAATAGAACAATTTTATTAAGATTTTCTTTTCTCCTTCTGATATTCATTTTATAACTTCTTATTGTATGTTTTTACCATCTGTTTGTGCCTTATTCTATGTTCTAAAAAAATTGTACTATGTATGTATAGCACAGTACTAGAGACCAACCTTACCTTTCTCTTATGGCTGGGAACTCAAAAGCACAAAAGTTTTGAAAAAGATAAAAAAAAAGGTATTTGATTTGATTTGATTTACTTCAATTTTTGTGGTTCACATTCCTTTGGAATATTCTGTGTCTTACTTACTCATCTTTTGCAGCATAGAGTAGTACAATCACAGTACAACACAAGGTATTCTTACTTTTGATTTTTGTCATCTGATTATCATTGGAGGATCTGATTTCTGTCATCTGATTATAATAGGAGGCCAAACTCAGCCAAAGTTTTAATCTTTTTTGTAATTCTGATTACTATTATTCTGTAATTTCTGCATCAACTTGAGGGGTGCAAATGGCTTCCATTGTTGCAAGCTTGTTGCCACCATTGCTGCTTCCTGCTAGAAATTCACACCCAGGAACCTTCCCAACTTCCTCTGTTTCTCTTCTTTCAGGTAACCCTTATCCTTTTCTTTTGTTTTTGCTTTTCTTTCAATGTTGAGATTTGTGCTCCATTGCCACCACAGGGTTTTTATCTACCCTTAGGCTTTTTAATTTTTCAAGCATTCTTGGTTTGAGTCAAAGTGAAATCACTGAGAAGCTGAACTGGGAAGTTCAGTTTCAAAGAGAAATTTTTGATTGTGCATGAGGTATTCATGAAGGAGAAATAATCAGGTTTTCCTCTGCAGTCAAATGATCTCATTGAACTGTAAAATCACATGCATGGATTTGGAATTTGGCAATTGTCTGCCTCTAGAAATTAAAATTTAACGGGAAATCTCAGTGTGAGTGATTTTTTGGCATGATTGTGCACTATGTAAATAAAATTTATGAGATTTTGGCATTGGGTTCTATCCTGTTAAGTCATTGGTGCATAATGTATGTTACTTGTATTCTTTTCATACACAAAGAGGTCAATTTTGATCTACATTGGCTTACTGTTGTGTGAAAAAAATTGCTGAGTATTGATTACATATAACTTCTGCTGATTTGTGTTATCACTTATGTATCAGATTCTTAATTTTCATTCTTCTGCTCACATCACAGGGAGACGGAGTAATGTTTCTTTTGTTGTGAAGGCTTCTGGGGAAAGTTCTGAATCTTCAACTTCCCTTACTGTTTTTAAGTCTGTTCAGAATGTTGTGAGTTACTCCTTTCAATCTCCTCCACCTTGTCCCTCTTTCAAAGTGACACAGAAGGTACCATATATCTAAGTTTCTGTTTGCTGATTTTAAAACAGTGGGATCAACCAGAGGACCGATTGGGACTTTTTGGGTTGGGATTTGCAGCTGTAGCAGCTTTTTGGGCATCAACAAATTTGGTTGCTGTAAGATTTGCCATTTTCAGTGTTTTGGAATGGCTACATGATTGGATTTTTTTGGATATGATGTACCCATATTAGATATTCATGTATCTGACACAGCTATGCAACTTTTCTTAAAATGTGTAGGATAAGGATTCAGCAATTTGGTATTGG
Source organism: Phaseolus vulgaris (assembly GCF_051622355.1). Classification (NCBI taxonomy): domain Eukaryota; kingdom Viridiplantae; phylum Streptophyta; class Magnoliopsida; order Fabales; family Fabaceae; genus Phaseolus; species Phaseolus vulgaris. The sequence continues at coordinate 44,367,718 of NC_143507.1, read as the reverse complement.
ATACAGTTAAAATTTGATAAAGCATAATAAGTATATGATTGTCACCATTACTAAAATCAATAGAAGTTATAGATCATTGTCAACTCATTTACTAAGAGTAGTGAGATTTCAATCCTATTCTCTTCTCGAGAATCATCCTTATAGAGGATAATTTCTGTTTTTGGTTCACCAAGAGACAATGTTTCTATGTTTCTATCTTATTATGTACACTTTTATGTTCCATAACTTGTTGTATTAGCTTTTCATTTTCATAGCATTTTTTAAAGGTTTGGATACTTTTTATTGATATGCATTGGTAAAATATCCAAAACTATATGTTTCAAGTTAATCAATATTGATATGTGATGCAAGTGCAAGTGCAAGTGCTTCATAGAACATGGGCTGAAATGGCCACTGCTAGAAAAAAATTGATCTGATGGTAGAAGAACAAGTCCATTGGGGTTATAACAGTTTGAAAGTGCCATTCCTTCAAGTGAAAACTGCTTCACAATGACATTCCTTCTTCCTTTTTTGATTGTATCTACATATTTTTACCATGAAAAACAAGTGTCTGTGGATTTTATCCAAAGGCTTGCACCCTACTGATTTTGTTTTTGTCATTTTTGTATGCAGGCTGTTGACAAATTGCCACTTTTCCCAACTGTATTTGAACTAATTGGAATATTTTACTCTTTGGTAAGTGCTGTGCTGCAGAATTCAGATTTGTTTCTGTTAATATCAGTTATTTAAATTTGGCAAGTAATTTAAACTTTTCCTTTTTATTTCAGTGGTTTTCTTATCGCTATCTCATATTCAAGCCTGACCGGTAAGCATTTTGGTCCCCTTCATTCTGATTTTCATCACTGCTTTGCTTAATATTAAGCACATCAAAAGATTAAGACCTCTAATTTCATCAAAAAGATTGTGTAAAGTAAAAGAAAAATTTTCTATGGATTACATTTACAGTAAAAGACCTTTCAATTTCAACCACTATAAAATGTTGATAATTAGCTACATAATAAAGAGATTAATCTCACATAGTGAAGTTTTTCTTTATACAAATTAGACCATTAGGTGACCCAGAAGGAACCAAAGGGAGGAAACCATACTAGAGACCGCGGTTAAGGAGAAATGTTTTGAATCTCTTTCTTTTGTTTTGGTGCATGTAATGGCATGACTGACTAATTCTTTCATTTGAAATTGAGAGTAATCGGTTCAAACTCTTATGTATTTTGGTGGTAATTATATATTAATTTTTGTTCCTCTTTGAAAAAAAAAGTTAGACCATTCACTGATTTTTTTTTCAATAGAAATCCCAGTGAAAAGGTTTACCTTCAAAAGCACTCAGTTTGGAAGCAACTTCACTTGAATTTTTCTTATTACAGGGAAGAGTTTTTTCAAATCTTGAACAAGGTAGCAACAGATATCTTGGGCCAGTAAGATGTGCTACCAAAATGCTATGCTAGACTGGGAGGAAAAGCTGGTCAAGGAAGGGAAGGGAAAGGAGGCTTTCACTGTCACCACTCCTATCGTGAATATGTCAGTGCAAAGATTGTTTATGTGGTTGTGGTTTAAGATCACTGCATTACATCAATGAATTAAAGCTTGCTTTTTTTGTGTTGGGTTGCTTCTTTGTATACAATTTTGATGAAGTTCCTTGAGCATGAAACTAGTAAGAGTAAAACTAGCCTAAATAATGTCCAGACTTAGAAAAACCAGAACAAATAAAAAAGGAATAAGTGAACTTTAAACCTAACCCAACTTCATAAAACTGACTTATAAGATGAGGTTTACACTTCTTACATATATACTATGAAATGTCATAACCTTTGGTCGATGTGGAATCTCTAACCGGAATTGTTCACTATCGCAGTTTTAACCAGTGTGAATGTTTTAAAGCGTTCACAATTGCAATACTTTAGTTGAACATGTTTGTAATATGATGGGTTGACTTAGAAATCAGCTTTAAAGCAGATGAACATGAATCATTTTTTTAACTTTATGTACTTAAAATCTATCATTTTTTACCTTTGTGATCTTCTTCACGCTTCAAATTTCTTCTAGAAGTTATCAAACAATGAATTGCCCAACCAGAGATGGGGATGAGGGGTATTGCCAATTTGCCAACTCCCACCACCATGTGTTCATAATTTCAGCAAAAAGGAAAGAAAATCGTTTGGTTCTTTATTCAAATAATGCCATTTTCCACCTTGGTGGGTTGGTTGAGGAATGTGTGCTTTGCTTTTGCCTAACAAAAACAATTGTTTAATACCCACCTTGATCATGTCAAACTTGTTTCTTTTAAATAATTTTTTATTCTTGTACTATATAAAGGTGAAACTGAATTTTGTCAACAAATTTTAGATTTCATGGGTGTTTTTTTAAATATATTTTTCGTTCATGTAGTATAAAGTGAAATTGAATGTTGTCCTATACAAATTTTAGATCTCATGAGTGTTCTTTTAAATATATTTTTCGTTATTTATTATAAAACGAAACTGATTTTTGTCTTTAGTACAAATCTTACACCATATCGGTACTTGTAGTAAGAAAATTATTAAAATGAATCATTTTCAGTTTTTTTTTTATCATGGTAACAAATGAATTTAACGTGGACAGTATTATAATATTATAATTATACCTCAATAATAAATTAATCTGAAATAATTTAAGATCTTAGTCCATATTAAAATAAAAAAGAGTGTCAGACTCGTTCTAATAGTTTCATTATTATATGTATTCATAAGATTTAAAATTTAGACTATGAATAAAAATTAATTTAGCGTAAAAATATATAATCGTAAAATATATTTAACCCTTTTAAAAGTTATTGTGTTGTGTTTGATAAGATATTGTGTAATTTTCTTTAGATTGAAAATAATGATGTTATGTCTGATAGATTCATAGAATTACATTAAGCTTTTAGCTATAAATAAAAAGAAGAAGAAGGAAGGCACAATCAGTGTTTTGTGTGAGAAATAAAAGCACTTTTTGGAAAACTAGTAGTTCAGTGATCCTGATAGCTTATGGAGTTATTATTCTTAATTCTTAATAGTATTATGGCATCTCCAGATGAAATGCTTGTTTTTATATAATTAAAATTTGTCATAATATTTTTTAAATAAGCTATATATAATAGCAGATAAATATATTTAGATATATCAATTATATTTTAAATATATGATGAATAAAATAAATTGTGATGTAGGATTTTAATTATTAATGATTTTTAAAAAAAATTGAAATTTAGTGATAAAGGAAAAAAAATAAAGATTGGAAGTAAATATAGTAAAAATATTAATACGCACGATGAATATATGTCTAATATATAAAATGTAAGACAAGGAAATACAGACCTATATAATATATAATTGTAAATTATATAAATTGATAATAATATATAATTGTAAATTATATAAATTGACAATAAAGATTTATATCCACACACATTTTTTTTAACAAAAAGATGTTTTTCATAATTGTAATTCAAAAGAATTTGTTTCTTATTTCTATAGTCATAATAAAAATTAATACAATAAATTTAAATTTTTAAAAAATTAATGTATTTTTTTTTAAAATTGTATTAGAACAATGATAAAAATATCAAAAATTTAATAAATATGTTTTGACTTAACAATACTGTGTCCTACAGATATTATAGGAATGTCGTGTATCTAACACAGTGATCGAGCCTCAAATTTCTAAATGTAATAATTTGAGATAGTTACAATTTTTTCATGATGATTATGAAATACGCATTTGAATGAAATAAAACAGCATTACAAATTACATTCGATTAAAAAGTAATACTAAATCCCTGTTCTTCTGGAAGCTCTCCCAATGTTTAGTGGTGAAAAATAAAATGAAGGAAAAGAAAAAAAACTTGAAATTAAAAAGTAAAACAAAAAAAAAGCTTAATTTTTTTCTTATTTTTCTTGGATCAAACAAAGAAAAAAATTGTTATCTACAATATTTTTTTCTCTGTACACTGTTTGTTCTGTCGCAAAACTCGCACATTATTGTTACAAGCAAATGCAAATGAAATCCTTGCCAAATTTGGAGTCTTCTTCTACTTCTTCGCTAGCACATGATATCAGAAACAGACACCAGAACTGTAGAATCTGCCACATGTCCAAAAAGGTTGTTCTTTCTCTTTCTTTTTTGTATTAATCTTAACTTGTATATGCTTCATCGTGCATATGCGTATACGTATACACATGTGTGTGCGAAATCTATGGTGTGTTTCTTCTTTTGACCAGGACTGCTTCTCCTACTGACACGTGCCATTGTCCTCAACTGCCATAATCACACTTCACTCTTTTTTTCTTGTTCATTTGCATCCATCTCTCTGCATTTCTAACGCCATTCCAAATTCTTCATCTCGCACCAACGAGGTACCCACCTTTCAATTTTCTCTCGCACTTCTCATTTGTTATTTTTCCTGTGTTGGGTACCTTGCATTTTAGGAAAGTTTAGTTTTTTCTGTGATTGGGGTGGCCAGTGAGAGAAGCGAGCCTTCTTCATTTTTTGTGATTTTTTTCAAATAAATAAAACCCCTTTTGAACAAAACATAACTGATAACGGTGAGATTTGGGTTCCCCCTCACCGTTTTAGGGGAATGACGTGCATGGAAAAATAATGGTAGAAGTGACATCATGTGATTGAAAATGAAGTTCTGGGGGTGTCAGATCTGAGAATTTTTTGCAATCCTATTGTTGAGATTGGTGCGGTGTTGTGCTTGATGTTGTTGCTAATGCCTTGTGCTGCAATGCAACTGATGTTGTTGTTGTGATGATGCAATAGTGTAGTACTCTCTGGCGAATTTTGGAGAAGTTATCTATCGTTTTGCCATGCGAGGAAGGCAACGGGTAGCATCCAAGGATCACATACTTGGCCAGGATAAAGATGAAAATTTAGGTACCTTGGTTTTCTTTTGATCTTCTTCATGTATATGCTTTTCTTTTTAGAGATTATGCATTGATAGTGTATTTTACACTGTCAACCAATCGCATATCACTGTCCATGATACTTTTGAAAGTTATGTTAATGATGATTTGTGGTTGGTTGATGGTGTAAAACTATTTTAGATTGGAAGTGTTTATCTATTAAGCTCTTCTTTTTATTACTAATACAGTTAAACTAAGGTCTTGCTCGATTACTATTTTCTAAAATTTGTCTGTCTTCTATTGAACATATTTGAAAGTGTTTGGTTATTCTTTTGTTTTCTAGAAGTTTTTCTCCGAAGAGCTTAAACATACTAATTTAAGAAGAAAAAAAGAGAATATAAGAGAAAATCTCTCAACTTATACATTTGGGATGGCAAGTTGATCGCTGAGTTGTGCGGAATTGCTTTAGGAAACAATTTCTAAAACAAGAAAGTTAGTAGGAAATCAATCATGCACTAAGTAGTTGCATTTTATAATTTAAAACATTAGATTTCTTGAGTTTGTATTTGAGTGATTTCACGACCATGGTTCAAGTGCAGTTGGATTCAGATCCCTTGACAAGTTTTGGATTCAAACTTTGTGGATGAAGAAAATTTGCTTTGGAGGAGAAACCCCACAATAGGTTGTATTTCATCAAAACTAGTAGATACTTTACACCATTGTCGTGATAATCCAAAAGAGATATAAAATATACTACAAATTGGATATATCAGCAGAGACTGAACTCAACATTCAGGCAAAAATAGAAATGACTACAAATCAATTCAGCCATAGTATCCTCATTACATATTACATAATCATATATGTTTTTCTGTGCTTTTCTTGAATCTCACAGATGAATATACATACATTTTTCTGAAAGCGCAGTGAGGGTATATATATTTGATGAGTATTGATTCATGTAGCGTATTGGGTACACATTTTAGCAACCCATTTCATGTACGAGCTTGTGAAATTTGGTTTGACACCGAGAGAAAAAATATGCATGAATAATTAAGAACAAAAAAGTCAACTAACAGTGAGCTTATGTGTAATTCAAATTCTTATTTTTTTTCTATAGGGAGAGAGAATGCCAAAGAAGTGTTCAATGCTTTTTTGGTAATTTTTTATATCCCAATTGGAGAATTTGGTTTGTTTGTAACAATATCTCCAATGCCAAAATCTTAACAGAAGTCTTAAATTTAAGCACCAGGCCTTGTAAGATATACCCATTGGAGTTGGTTGATGTGCCATGATGGGGTTCTTAGAATTAAGAACCAGGTCTCGAGTAAGACACTAAGTCTAAAATATATAAACTAGGTCCGTATTAAATTAATATTTAATTAAAAAATTAATTAGTATTTTAAGTTGTCAAAAAGTGAAGTGCAAAAAAAAGTGGATTGCTTATAATATCCCATCATTGGAGCAAATGTTGTAAAACAGTAGTGTGGGTTGCTTAGGAGTGATGTGGGACACATTTAAAGTGAAATAAATTCCTTTGCAAGTTGCTTATTACAACTTCCATTGAAGAAGCTATAATGGTATCACTGACAGAAGAATTTTGTTCATCATAGCTTCAGTGCGTATACAGAATGCCAAACCATGTTGGTGGCGCTCTTTTCGGCATGTACTTGTGGCTTCTCTTTCTTCCTTCTTGTATGGATACCATATTGGGTATGTTCTTTTACACCAAAGCTTGATTCACATTCATTTTTTTGTATGTAGGCAATATCTGATTTTCTTATTGCTATTGCCAATGCAGAGTAGTGAATGAAACATTAGAAAGCATTTCTGTAGATCTTGGATTTAGTGGGAATACAATGGCAGAAGGTAGTTCATCTTAATTTGATGACAAACGTCAATGTCTTTACCATGTTTGACATCTAAATATTTATCTACTTTCTTTTATTTTTATTTTGATGAAGGTCTTGTAGTAAGTGTATGTTTAGGAGGTGCTTTTATTGGATCTCTGTTCAGTGGATGGATTGCAGATGGTGTTGGGCGTAGAAGAAGTTTCCAGTTGTGTGCTTTACCTATGATAATTGGGGCTGGGATGAGGTATCAGCTGCTTAAGTTAAATTAATTTCCCTTTCATTACTTGTGTCACCCTGCCTTCTTGTGCAATAAAATTTGCATTTTATTGGTACAACTGATGTACAGAAGCTATATTGTTCATTATGATATATATATAACTACCGTTTCTTAGTCAAAATTCTATCTGGTTTCATATTTTTGAGTTTGGACTTCATTGTTCCTCCCTTTGTGGGAACTGGGCAATGTTAACCAATTTGAAAAGCCTTGTTTCTTCAGTGAAAAAAATGTCTAATCAATTTTCTTTTATGATCACTCACTGATAACTTTCTTGAATCCTGACATTTATCTATTCTTTAGGAAGGTTGGAAAAGAGGGGTAAAATCTGTTAAGGGAAATGATAAAAAACTGGGAGTGGGAGAGGGGACTTAGCCCATCAATCAGTAGGAATCAGGGCCTTATTGGTTAGGGCAAGGAGAATGCATTGGAGACCCTTGAAATTCTGTAGTATTTCTATCTTTATTTTTCTGTTTTCAGTATGGAGAAGGATTTTTCCCATTGAAGATTTATAGTCAGTAGTTTCTTATTTTAAAATGGGATCCTGTCACAAGGATTCAAAAGGTTTCTATTTTCTGTCTTAAGTTTGAATATCTTTTTTCAACTTATTGTTGATATACAACTATTAATATTATCTCCGAATGAATTTGGAAAAGTGGGGAATTTGAGAAATTACTTTACAACTTTAATAAACAAAGAAAACCCTTCCTGAAGCTTTGTTTTTTTTAATATATTTTTATTGTTAATGTTACCTCGCTAATTGTTTTCAAATTAATGCCATCCCATTCCACGATGTTTTCTACAAAAAACAGAAGATAAACCACGAGGGGGAAAGGGAGAATGAGAAAGAAGGAAAGAAAAAGGGTCCTCACATATACAATAAAACAGCAGATAAAGTTATGAACTTACTATTCACAACTTTTGCAGTGCAACAGCAAAAACTCTGTGGGGCATGCTTCTGGGAAGGTTATTTGTTGGTACTGGAATGGGACTTGGCCCACCTGTTGCAGCTCTTTATGTGGCTGAGGTATATTAGATGATATTAGCAATTTTGTTTCTCTACAGTTTGAGATCATTATATTTTTCAGTAGAGGTTTTTTCTTCTTAACTTGCCACTTGCACTTATAGGTCTCACCTCCAGCTGTTCGAGGTGCTTTTGGAGCCTTAACCCAAATTGCAACATGTCTTGGCCTCATGGGCTCTTTCTTTATTGGAATCCCAGCAAAGGAAATAGTTGGTTGGTATGGAAAGCTAAAGAGGCTTGGTGAAATTTGTGAACATATATTTATTATAGCCTTATAGGGCAATTCAATTTCAATTACTTTTTTGCTCATATTTTTTGAAAGGTTGTATTTTATGCGGAAATTATGTGCTCAGGTGGCGAATTTGTTTCTGGGTATCTATCGTTCCTGCTGCAATGCTTGCCCTTTTTATGGAGATCTGTGCAGAGAGTCCTCATTGGCTTTTCAAGGTTACATAATTGCCATGTGTTTAAAACTATCAAGAACTTTCAATTACTAAGACTAATTGTCATGACATAATTTAATGTATTTACTTTCAACTATTTTGGATCATTTTTGGGAGGTTGATTGCCTGATTGTAATTTTTTTTTTATCCCAACCATGGCCTATGGATATTTAATTTTTAATTTGATCTTTGATGATATATAAAGTTTAATGTTTCACTTGTATACTTAAGAGGTAGAGAGGTAATAAAAAGTTAGAAACTATCATGTCTTATAGTTTCTAATTTATATTTCTTTTACTTTTTTGTTTAACTTGATTCTGAAGAGGGCTTTTGAAGGGCTCTTTATTTGATACCCCTTCACACAACAATGTTTTGCTGATAGGGTGCTATTGAAATACTACTCTATTGGTGGTGCCTGCCTTCTGTTTGACTCTGTAGTTTCTTTTTCTTTAAGACTAAAAAAAGGAGATTCTGAGTTTCCTTCTCCCAATGATTAATTCCCTTTTAAAAATAAATAGATATACCCTTCCTCATGTTTATTTTTTAACTTGTTATTGACTTTCTGTATTTTTTGTTTCACAAGAAGAATTCCAAGGGTCTCCTCCTCCCTTGTGTCTATTTTTCGTATTTGTTTCCTTTTTTTATCGATTAAGGTTCTTTTTTCTACGCAAACACTCATACTTCTTTTATTTTGTTCAGATAGGAAGAACCACTGAAGCTGAAGCTGAATTTGAGAAGCTCTTGGGAGGAGTACATGTGAAACCTGCAATGACTGAACTGTCAAAGTCTGACAGAGGTGATGCATCTGATACAGTAACACTTTCAGATTTAATCTGTGGCCGCCATTTCAGAGGTACATAACTACACATCTTAATTTTTTATTCTAATGAAACAGTAGGTGTATCTTTTAGAGGGTTGCTTAATCATATCATAATTTATAAAATCATTTGTTTTGCAATAGTATATGGTTGTTATGTGTCTTTTTTATAGTTGCTAAATTACTCAATGCATTTTGCAGTGATGTTCATTGGATCTACGCTTTTTGCGTTGCAGCAGCTATCTGGCATAAATGCTGTTTTTTATTTCTCCTCAACTGTCTTTGAAAGTTTTGGTGTACCATCTGATATTGCAAACACATGTGTAGGAGTCTGCAATTTACTGGGTATTGTATGGCTTATCTCCTTTATTTTTTTATTTGTTGATTTGCAATTGCTGTTTATTCCTCTAAACCTTCTCGTGTAATACCTCTTCAGGGTCTGTTATTGCAATGATTCTGATGGATAAACTAGGAAGGAAAATGCTTCTCCTGGGTAGCTTTCTGGGCATGGTAGGAAGGAAAAATGAAAGTTGTTCCTTTGTTGAATGAATCTCTTTTAAACTTGAATATTACATGAACAAAATTTCGTAGGACACATGCTTTTAGAAAATTCAAACTAAATTGTAGTCATCTACTATTCAGTAATTACTTTAATTATTAATTTATTGGATTCCACATGAATTAACTTCCACCAGAATTAGGAAGGCACCATAATCATTCAGCTTCCAAACAACATTTTTGGACACCAAATTGCTAAGTTTCAAACCCCCCTCCTTTGGCATGCAACGTAACTCCCATTTGCCTAGGTCTGTAAAAATGGACAGAGAATGTAAATTGGAATGGTGGCCAATGAAACCTGAAATGGGAAATGGGAAATGGGAAAGCTTTCCTGATAGTTTTGTGGGATTTAGGTAGGGTGTACTTGGTAGCCAATTATTGGGAAGAAAAATGTTCAAATAATGAAATTATCTTTCTTGTATTGGAATAGTGTCCAAATATATGCAAGAGGATAGTTTCTCTATCATGATTTCGGACCGAAATGTAGCACCATGAAGTTAGGAATTAGGATTGAGTCTATATTTACATAGCTAATAAAAGAAAGACAAAAATACTAGCTTAGTTGGAATAATCAGGAAAAATACACTCATAAAATTTGTATAGCAACCATCCAGATTAAGACTTGATTGTTTAAGCAGAATCTCCTGTAGTTTTCGTTGAAAATTGAAAATCCAACCAATTTTTTTGTGCTCAATACATAGCCAATTGCTTTCAATTCATAAGTCACTTGCTTGTTTTCCCTTTTTAGCAAGCTCATCAAGAGTATGACTTCATTTTTGCACTCTCCTCTCTTGAGTTTTCCTACAATAATTAGCGAAGAAATCTAAGCTATTCTATGATGCAGTTTAAAAGTTGGATTTCTTTCCAATTACTATTGTTTCTACTAATTTCTATAAGCTACGTGATGAGAATTATATAACCTGATTTTTACCTATTTTCTTGTTTAGGCCTTCACAATGGGTCTACAAGCCATTGCTGGAAGTTCTTTTGCTTCAGGATTTGGAGCAATGTATCTATCTGTCGGTGGCATGTTACTGTGAGTGGTCAGAAATTCAACTTGCATTTGTTGGGGGGTGCACACCCCTTGCTATTCAGCCAATGTTTTTCTGAAATTCATAACCCGTGTCTTTAGTTTGTCACTATCAGATGCACAAGTAAATTACAATCTCATTTTATCCACAGAATCACAGGTCACTGAATCTAATGCAACTTTTTGAATATTAACTATACTTTGAAAAGTTTGCATGGTTTATTTCGAAATTAACTTGTGCATTGATTGTTAGACACCTTATGAATCGGTACATTCCTTTGTTTGACTGTAAAACTACTGAACAAGTTATGAATCTCTATGAATTTGAGAGTTCTTGTTTCAAGATATATGTTGCTAATTGTAAAATGGACAACACAGGTTTGTGCTTTCATTTGCTTTTGGCGCTGGTCCAGTTCCTTGTCTTGTCATGTCTGAAATGCTACCCGGCAATATTAGAGCAAAGGCAATGGCCATTTGCCTGGCTGTACATTGGGTAATTGTCTTCTCAAGTTTTCTTATATTTCATCTTAACTTTCATTTAACTTGTTTTGAACTTTTGGTGTACTTATGAACTTGAAATCTTTAGCTGTGTTTAGTGGCAGTAAATATTGTATGATGTTTACATTTTAAAACTAAATTCTGTATAAATATTGGAGGATCTCTGGTGGTGCACTTGTATTAAGTAAGGTTGTTTTAGGTCTGAATTTGACCTGAAGGTAAGAGATAATTAGTATCCGGAACATATTGCACCACAAGAAAATCATTATATAACAACCAAATATTGAGACAAAAAGTAATTAGTCACTATATTGACTAAATTAGATACTATTTTAGAAACTAAAAAAATATTGGTATCCAACCAGAGTGATTTCTATTACTAATAAGAATTTATAAAATGGTTCTAAATTGGTATCTAAATTAGTTATCAATGTTTTAGCTACTAATATTTTAGATTCATAATTAGTCTTTAGTAGAAAATAATTTAGAATATAATGTAGTTAGTAGCTAATGGTTAGATATCAATTTAGAAATTACTTTAAATACCAATAGTTTTTTAGTTTATAGAATGGTCTCTAATCGAGTTAACATAGTAACTAATTGTTCTGGTCTCTAAAATTAGTTTCTATTTAATGATTTTCTTGTAGTGTTGTATACTAATTAGAAATACTTCGATATTTCCTCTAGTTAAGTTCAGGAGCAGGTTCTACATCAAATACAACATACATGTCTAAGTTTTGGCCTTTTAGATTATATCAGTGTCATTTGGTTTGGCTCCTCCAAGTTACCATGTTCTCTAAGATTGTAAACATTTGTTTTAACAGGCCATAAACTTCTGCGTGGGTCTATTTTTTTTGCGCTTGCTGGAGCTAATTGGTGCTCAAGTTCTGTATAGTATTTTTGGTTCATTTTGTTTGATAGCAGTGGTGTTTGTGAAGAAATATATTCTGGAAACAAAAGGGAAGTCACTTCAGGAAATTGAAATTGCACTTCTTGCACAAGAAGCAAGCTAAACAAACTAAAGTGGTATCATGGACAAGGTATAGCCATATTTTTATTTGTTGAGTTAGTTCTATAAGCTAAAATTAGCTTACATAAAAAGTTCAAAATGAGATTTTATAATGTTATGAGAAAATTTCTCAGAACAAATTTATTTATAATTTAAAATTTTAACTTGGACAAAGAGGTCTAAGTCTGTGCTACACTTCACAAAATAGTTGCTTAATTCAGTATGTAATTCAAATCATTCAAATTGTTTTTTGGGTAGTCTTAATCTACTTATGATTCTTCATCTCACTGATTTGCAGGAAAATTTGTGGTTTGGTTGCATGGGGTCAAGTTTTTGAGCCTTTGATCATCTCATGCTATGTTTGAGTCTTTGTTCTGGTGCTCACTGAAAGGCATATGTAAATTTTAGAGTTATTTTTTTCAGACAAATGGTGAACACATTACAGTTGATACTTCTGGGGCGATGTAATTGCTAATTACATAATTGATATCACAGTTTTACTTTCATATGAACATGATATGATAAAAGTAAATCAAACTGATGGATTTTTATTACAGTAAGAAGCTGGTTGTTCTTATTCAGAAAATCCATGACCTGTTGAATGGTACTACTACGCTTTTGTTAAGAAGGGTGTGTCTCACTCAGCATGTTAATTTCATTTCTTGGAATTCTACTACCTTAAGATTCACGTCTTTTAAATGGTGTCTTCGTGTCAGACACATGTATTCGACACTACGACACTTGTAAGACATGTATAGGTATGAAGTGTCTAATTAAAAAAAATATTTGTTGAATTTTTGATAATTTTAGTACGATTTTAAACAATTTTAAAAAAAGGAAATACATTAATTTTCTAAAAAATTTTAAATTTTATTGTATAAATTTTATTATGATTATAAAATAATGAACAAATCATTTTGAACTACTCACGAGAAACATTTTTCTGTTAATAAAAACTAAAACATACTTGTGTACATAAATTTTTATTGTCAATTTATATTGTCAATTTATATAATTCATAATTATATAATATATAGGTCTCGGTTCCCGTTTTCTACATTTTAGAGATTATACATATTTCTGTGCATGTATTCGTATCGTATTAATATCCATGCTAGGATATCGTATTAGTGTCCGTGCTAGGTTAGGTTGGTACAACTTAATTGACTGATGAATATGTTTGAATGATTGTAAAGCCCTGAATTTGATTTGTTTTCATGAATAAAAAAATGTCATAGCTGATGTTTTCTAACTGCTAATCCATTCTTATGGAAAAAAGATTCAGCTTTGAGAGCTTTTAAATTTATTGAGGTTGTGTTAAATTAGTTTGAAAGATATATGAGAAGGCAATCGTCATTATATATGGGGAATTCACTTTTGAATGACACTATTTTTTTTTTTAAAACGAACAAATAAATAAAATGTATTTTAGAAATATCTTAACCCTTATACAAAATAACAACCTAACACCTCCTCTAACCTCCTTACACAAACAAAAATATCTGAAACTCTTTTTTCTAATCTCATTGCACAAATAAAAGTATCTCAAACATTGTCTTTCGTACAAACACATACACGTGTAAAGATAAACCATTAAAATTAAACTATTAAAACTCCTCTACTCATGAAATAGACCTCCTAGTTTTGAATGACCCTATATGTGAGACTACTCCAACACCAAGCACTTAATACAAGCATGTGGCACCATATAAACCATGTTTGTTTATAGGTTGAGCCAAAAAAAAGGAAGGGGAAAGTGAGGGAATAGAGCTTGTTCAATCCTTGTCACACAATAGCTTCCACCCAAACATGTTAGGTGACATCAAATAGCATTGATTCCTAGGCTATGGTATTGTCACTTTCATTTGCTTTCCAATATGCAATTACTATTTCAAAGCTTTCTCAGATAACACCTCAATGCAACTTGTTGCTTGGACTTATATGAATTTATGAGTAATACTAATCATTTATGAGTTTAATAGGTTGGTCTTTTAATTTATTGCTTTGTCTTCAGTTTGCTCCCTATTTTTAAAGATTCATTTTATTCTTAAAAATCTTTTAAGTTTTTTAAAAAGGTTTATTTTGGTGTTTTCGTTACAAAGTTAATGAATAATATTATATAGTTTGATATGAATATTACACTAAAAGAAAATCATAAAATAAAAATCAATTTCTAGAGACCAAAATAATTAGTTGCAATAGTAATTAAATTAGAGACATTTTAGAAACTAAAAAAAATGGTTTCTAAATTAGTTTCTATTATTGTTAAATGATTTTTAAATTGGTATCTAATTAGCAACCAAAGTTTTATAGACCAAATTTAGAAACTAAATGATTGGTAGTTAAAACCTTGATTGCTAATTAGATACCAATTTTTTTTATAAACTAATTTAGAAACAAGTTTTTTTTAGTTTCTAAAATGGTCTTTAATTTAGTTACTATTGCAACTAATAGCAACTAATTTAGTTATGATTAGAATTAATATTATCATATCAATATGAAATTTCACCCGATTTTCCAGTGAAATGATGATGCAAAATAATGAAAATAACTTTAAATAAAAGAATAGTGTGGATAAAAAAAATACTTCCAGATCCACCTTTCATAATACATTTATGGATTTAGATTTGCAGAACATATTTTTGAATTCTATAATTTTTTTTTGGATGTATTTTCAAATTTTGTAATGGATTTTCTTTTCTGAAATGTATTTTTTACATTTCAGAATGAGATCTTGATTTTCGAATTATAATTTTCTTTTAATTTCAAATTTTTAAATCTAAAGAATAACTTTGGAAAATTTAAAAGATAATGGTGCATATTCAAATTGTTATGATGGAGAAAGAATTTGTCTTAATGTTATTGATTAAGATGATTACATTGAAGATACAAACTTCAAAGCTACTGGTTTTTCAACAATATTGCCAACATGGAAATCTACTCAGCAACACACATGAATATAATAATAATAATAATAATAATAATAATAATAATAATAATAATAATAATAATAATAATAATAATAATATAAAATTATAGTAATGTTTTTCATTAGTTTTATGACGAAAATAATTAAAACGAACTATTTAAAAAAATTTAACTTTTTTATACTAATGAAATACGGTGAAATAAAAAAGAGAGTGAAAAGATAAAGTAAATAGAAAAACAGATATTGTTTGATGTCAATACAATAAAAAAAAATCGTGGTTAATAAAAAAAGAGGCAAAGAAAGAATATAAAATAGAAAAAGAAAGAGAGAGTGATTTTTTTATTTATTTTTCTATTTCTTATGACTAATCAATATAAGACTTATTCTATTTCTTCCTTACATCTATTCCTTTTTTTTGTCTTTTCTTCTATTTTCTAATAAAATACTATAATATCTATTATAAAATTTAACTAATTTATCTCCCTCACATATTATAAAATGATTTATTATAATTTTATTAGAAAAGTTAAATAATATTATAAACACACGTTGACTCACTCAATCAATCTTATTTAACATTATTATTTTAAAATGTTTCTTATTAAAATTTAGGCGTATAATTGAAAATAATTTATAAAATGTATTTCTTTAGTTTATAAAACTAAGAATATTAAATAAAATAAACTTACAAACACTCTTAATTAGTATGAAGTTCAAGCATTTTTATTTTAATTTTCACTATGTGAATAATTCGGTATTTTTATTTATATCTGAGGCTTGAAGTAGCATTATTCTTAATTTATATAAATAATTTATTAATATGGTATCGATTCTTTGATAACCCAAAACGCACCGCATAATCTAATCTAAGCTTTGAATCCAAAGCCAAGAAGAACCACGATCGCACACTCTCCCTTACTTTTTCATCAATTTTTTTCAGTGAGTTTCTACGTAAAACCCATTTTGCATTTATCTATATTCAATAAATCCATGTATTAAACTCCATGTAAAATTTACTTTTTCCTTTTAGTTTTGGAGGGAATGTTTTCTCTGCTGAAATTTGTGCATTGCAACTGTTCGACAAAATGAATGAACGAAAGCTTTTCGCGTTGTTTATGCTTTAGATTATAGGGATTAGTTTCTGGTGTTTTTTAACTTTCATGATCATTGGGTGTTAGAGTTAAGGCATCGTGATTTTTTATTTTTTCTTTGCTTTATTTTGTTATGTTCCTGTCCTGGTTTTGCCTTGCAGCTGTTTGGTAAAATGTGTGGCTGAAACAGAAGTTTCATTACTTTCTCTTCCACTCAGCGTATGAAGTCCCTTTTTTTTGGATGTTTTATTTGGTAGGTTAAAATGGCGAGTGAGGATGATGCAGTGAAGAAGGCAATGATAGTAGATGCTCGGGCAAGAAACATTAGTCACAATGTGAGGTGCACGGAGTGTGGGAGTCAATCCATTGAGGATTCTCAAGCAGACATTGCCATTTTGCTCAGGAAGGTGCTTATCTGCTCTGCACTTTTACTTTCTGATATGGGTATTTACTTATTAATTATTTCCGTACTGCTTACAGAAACATTATTCTGTCAGTTTATTTATTTTGTCTTTCATTCAACTACTTGTTTGAACTTCAAATGGCTTGTAAAATTGAAATAATTAGGATAAGGGACTGAGATGAATTGGTGCATAAGGGTGGAGTCTAAAATAAGATTGTTGTTTTTTGTGTGCGACTTAAAAATTAACATCGAACACCCAAATTCTTCTTTGATGTAACTTCTAGTATGAGTTATCAAATATCAATGTATCATTTGGATATATTACTTGTTTTCCCTCGTGGTAACGGTTTAACTTTTATTAAGTAATGCAGTATTCTTTCTTGTTTACTTGTATAGTTTATCTTCTTTCATGCTTACTTTGGCTTTCTGTCAACTAAATGGCTGTCAATTTTCATTCCTGCAACCCCACATGAGGAAAAAGAAAAAGAAAACTCCCCCTTTTTAGTTTAATTGGATACACGGTTTATAAAGCTTCATTGGCTAAAGCCTTTTGTTTTTGTACCCTTCATTGGACTTGAATTTTTGTCTTGATGAAGCTACGAAAAATTAAACAGAATATGCCAGGGTTGTGATGGAATTCTGGGTGTGTGAAATAACTGATTTTCCTATCTGTAGAACATATATTTTAGGATTTTGAAGTTTCTTGCTTAGTTTTATGTTTGCTTTTGATCCATTTCTGCTAAGAATTTCTTTAAAATGAAAAAAACAGCCATGTCTGCTAGCAGTTTTTGAAAGTGAGCCTTGTCACTATCAAGCAAACTCTAAGCACTTGTACTGTTTCTCAGTTAATTCGTGATGAAATTCGGGCTGGCAAGAGTGACAAGGAAATCTTCAAAAAGCTTGAGGACGATTTTGGAGAGACTGTACTCTATACGCCCAAGTTTGATATGCAGACAGCAGCTTTGTGGTTATCACCTGTAAAAAAAATTCTCTGGAGGACTGAAAGGACTGGAATTTGCTTTTTACGTTTTATGTAGTTTAAATTTTTGCTGATTCCAAAAATATGTTCTTTCAAATAGGTCCTAGTTGCTGCTGTAGCTGCAGGAGGATGGGCTTACAAGAAGCATAAACAAAAGACTAATGTCCATATCATGGCTCTGGACCTTGTTAGAGGTGTTTCACTGACCCCAAAAGAGAAGGAAACAATGCTTGATATTCTTACACCACCTCCTTCCCAGGGAGCCAGAACACCCTTCTGGTGGAGGAGATGATAAGGTCAATGATCATGTTGACCATCTACTATTATGACTTTAACCTTGTGGGCAATGGACTACGGAGGTGGTCAACTTGAACAGAACCTTTGATGTGGTACATGTTTGTGACTATAAGTAAGTTTCACTTTGATGTTAATCCACAAATTTTCAAGCCTGGTATTGCAGTACCTTTGTAGATAGAACCTAGTTTAAATCAATGAACAAACATATTTGCAATGTGTGTCTAGATTAACATCTGTTTTAAAGATGGATAGAATTTATTTTATGTCGATGAACACAATGGAAATGGGTGCCGAAAATAATTTCAATCATAGATTTTTATTGGAACGAGTACAAGGTGGGCAAAACTGACTCTGAAATTAAAACAAACATGCCCCTATTTTATTTGTCAATGGCCAAGCTTGGTATTTTAACCAATGTCAATTGAGGATCGAAAGCTAAACAAGGCAAAACTTTTGGGTACCAAAACAAAATAAAGTTAAAAGAAGCAAAAGCTAACTTACAAGAAAAAAAATGTATTAACCCTTTGTCATTCTCACATAGAAAAGTCAAGGAAACAAATTGTATGAAATGAAATGTGAGATTTGAATTCATTATCCCATTTTTTACCCTTAAATTTAAGGCAGTTGTTCTTATTAAACTAGTTCCATCAAAGTTATTGATCGTGATATGTGTGAATAGCAATCAAGAAATAGCCCCTGCAACATGCCCACTAACACAAGATTATCCAAAACAGTTCATTGTATTCTCCACGCTAAGACTTCTAACTACTCTTTTATGACGTGGTGGATATGCATTCATATTTGGGGAACCTATTGTTTTGGGGTCAGACATTTTAGACCCTTCGAGTAGCGAGAAGTTAGAATGGCAAACTGACACAAGGTTTTAAAAAGTGGGTTCTGTTCTGCTCTTCCTTCTTTCTTCTGCATTTTTTTATTGCAGAATTGCTTGAAAGATACACGAACACATGACGCGAACCTTCTTGTCATTAACTTCCACAGATGATCAAATCGCTTCGCCCATTAACACCTAACATTTTTTAAAGTGCTTGACACAACCCATTATCTAATGTTACTTTTATTTTTCACCTCAATAAAGAAACAAACCAAAAAGCACTAAAATAGTATACCAACTAGTCCAACTCTCGAAAAATCTAATTGAAAAAAAAAAAAAATCAAATCTTGCGGGTCAAACCAAACACATGTTTATGTCAGTGTGACCCACTATTATTCAATTCATTATCTAAAATTAAAACCTGGTGGGCTCGTTTCCGATTATACGCATCCGTTTGAAGTACTACGTATATGTATTGTTTTATGCTACTCCTTGTGTATATTTTAGTTATTTTTTTAATCAAAGAAATCCACTTTTTGTTTGTGTACTATGATAATCCCAACCCCACCAGAGAAGAAAAAGAAAACTTTTGTTTCTGTACTAAGCTAATTCCTACCACAAAGAAGCCCATCAACGAAAAGGGCACCAGAAGTACAAGATATGGTCACGAGTTTTCAATCATGTTCACGTTAATATCATGGTAACAAAGGGTCTCAAGAACTAAGAAACAATAACCAGAAAGCCCCCCAAAAGAGAGGAAGCCCAGAAAAGATAAATAAGAAACTGTGTTGGAATTGGATTTGGAATTGAATAAGGCATATCACAGTCTCCGAAATTGCCACATTTGACTCAGAAGAAGACAAATTGTGGAGGTAAAAGAGTGAACGTGCGGAAAAGAATTTGTAGCACGCCGTTTGAATTCCACCTAACTCCACCGCTCGATTAGCTGTTACCAATATCAACCAGCCACCTAAATGAGTCGCTCATTGAAAGCTTTCAACAAACACCTCTCTCTCCTTCCGCTACCTCTACACCTACGCAATTTTTCTACCCATCCCTTCATAACTTCCTCTTCTTTCCCTCTTTTCCCACATCACGTTTCCTTCCCCAGGTTCTCTTTCTCTAAGCTTCATCCACTTTCGTGTGAGTCTCTCTCTCTCTCTGATTGGTTCTTCACACTGAAATTAACTTTCTTACTGTTTTGAATGTGAGTCTTTTGCTTTTGGGGATTCTTTCTTCTGGGGTCACTGTTTTTGTTTTTTTCTTTCAACTGGGTTATTAGACCCATGAAAAAAATTATATCTTGAGGCTGAATTTGATGAAATATATTGTTGGGGTATGCACTATTGCATGCAGAAGTAAAGGGTGTGTTTCCTTTTCCCTCTTCTAACTCTCCCTTTTTTTAATTTTTTTTTTTCATCTGAATGTAATGTATTCTTAAATACTACTTTTGATGGTTCTACTTTGTTTATATTCTAGCTATTAGTTAACATCATGCTTGGGTTTTTTTTTAAAGAAAAAGGTATTTAAGGATAGAGATTATTATGAAGCATCTTTTTTGTGGCAAGTAGCGTTTTGGCTTTTGTATCTCCTAATTGTGGATCATGTTGTAGCGTTGCCTAGTACACCATGAAAACCTGGTTATTGCTTTATGGAAGCTTGGGTTTAACATTTCGGTGTCCAGGAAGATCAAGAGCTTTAAACACGAAAAATGAAGTTATCTTGAATTGTTATGAATTATGACCTTATGATAGTGATATTGCTGTGCTGGGAAGTTTAGAAGGACCATCTTGGTTCTGATTATCTAGTCACTTGAGAAAAAAACCAGACAGATATTATGGTTGTTCAGTTTACATCACGTGGGATTTGTTTAATATCTAATAAATTCATTTGTAAAGGTTATTTGACTCTTGCTTCCTTTTATATAGCATCTGCACCTGCTACATTAATGGAGGTGGTAAAAGCAATTGCTAAGCAAGAACCTACAGCTCATGAAAATGTTGCTATCAGGGCTGATCAGAAGAGTTATAGTTACAAGGAACTCATCTCATCAGCACAGAAGATATCTAATCTCTTGTGTGCCAGTGATGCACAAACAGTGAGTCACACCTTACTATTCTCTTACTATTGTTTTGTCAGAACAAAGCCTTCACATAGTAAAAGCTTGAAAGCAGGGGACACTATGTTCTCATTAAGAAAACTCAGTTTTTTATTCTATTCGGATCGCTTGCTAAATATTGAAGATTAACAAAATTCATAGTCTGTTGCTTGGCATTCGTGTGTAGTACTACATTTGTGAATATGTTCAAAATATTGACTAAATTCTAATTGGTATCGAAACCCAGGGAAGTCTTGGTGGAGCTCGAATAGGAATTGTAGCCAAACCCTCTGCTGAATTTGTTGCTGGAATAATTGGGATTTGGCTCAGTGGAGGTGTTGCTGTTCCCCTTGCAACCAGCTATCCAGAAGTAGAGCTCTTGTATGTGATTGATGATTCGGTATGCGTTGGAGTCTCTTTTCTTTTGTAATTAAACTATCTGATTATTCTACATCACCTCGTGCTTCATTTCTGCTTTGTGGATTAAATCTTAATAGAAATTTGATATAATATGGCTGTAGGATATATCTGCAATACTGAGTACTGAAGAGCATAGTGAATTAATGCAAACCGTAGCCAATAAAAGCTCTTCTCAGTTTTTTCATCTTCCATCTGTTGTCAACACGTCTTCAGAGAAAAGCAGAGATGAACGCCAACAGAATGGGAAAATTCATGCAGACAGGATTTTGTTGGATAATATTATCGGAGGATCAGGTAAGAAAATTGGTTTCAGCTTTTATATATGGATATGGTAGAGTCTTTCACTAGCAATCTGTTGACAGTTCTTTATTTGTTTTTCATATCCTTTGGCATAGGTGAAGAAGATCCAGCACTGATTTTGTACACCAGTGGGACTACCGGTAAACCTAAGGGAGTTGTTCATACACACAGAAGCATAATTTCCCAGGTATGCTCTATGTTTATCTCTAGTTACATTTATTACTTTGAATTAAAAGTTTCATGATCCACTAAAATAAAATACTCTCCTGAACATGGGCTTTGTGATTGAGCAAATTGGTGTGATATTATCAACTCATGCATGAACTACTGTTTATGATTTGGCTTTAATCAGAATGCAATATAATCCCTGTCGACTTGAGCTTGTCAGTCCAACTCATCTTGTTATTAATTTTGTAAATATTTTTTTAATTCTTTCTTTGATATTAGGTCCAAACTTTGGCAAAAGCATGGGAATACACGGCTGCTGACAAGTTTCTGCATTGTCTACCACTACATCATATCCTTGAAAGTTTCTTTCAATACATTGTTCAATAATTTTCAAATTATTCAAAACATATTATCATCTTTAGTATGTTTGCAAAATATGATTTGCGATATCTTTATTACGTCAATCCTTAACGTATATGATATACATGTTCATGGGTTTTTCAATGGTTTAATGGCCCCTCTCTATACAGGTTCCTCGGTAATATACTCTCTTCACTTATGCTTCCAAAGAATAGACAACTAGAAAATAAGATCTTAACGAATCTTTAAGTGGCCTCAAAATAGATAGTATCCATTTTAAACAAATTTATGCGGCTAAGAATGTACTTGTGTTGTTGAAGGTTGAGTTTTTGCCAAAATTTAGTGTGAGGGGAGTTTGGCAGAGATGGCGTGAATCATATCCAACTGATGGTTCTAAGGCCGACGATGCTATAACTGTGTTCACTGGAGTAAGTATAATTCTTATTAACATTGTTCATATATATGATATATCATATGGTTCATTCTCATGGTACCTTGGTTTGTGGATATAACTTAAGCTTGGCTGAAAAAATGGTTTTTACAGATATAGCCATACAAAAAGAGTATTTATAAATTGCAGGCCATTTGATGGTGTTCTTTGTTTTGTCCTGGGTGATCTGATTATACTCAAATCCTTTTTTAAATGAAGGTTCCAACTATCTATGCCCGATTGATACAAGGTTATAATGCAATGGATCCTGAGCTTCAACATGTTTCAGCGTCTGCTGCAAATAACTTGCGTCTTATGGTAAGAAAAAGAGGCCCAGTAGTTTGTGTTGAACAATTTTTGTATCTTGAAAGAAGATAAACAGGAAGTTCTTTTGAATTTTGAAAATAATGGATTGTTCTTCAATTTTTAATATGTAACTCACTGGTGTTGAAATTTAGCATGCACGGATATTGACTACTGATTCAATCTTAGAAATCTGATATAATGTCATGTTAATATTCAGATGTGTGGGTCCTCTGCACTTCCACTACCTGTTATGCAAGAATGGGAAGCCATCACTGGGCATCGCTTATTGGAACGATATGGCATGACTGAAGTAAGTAAACTTTAGTTTAAGTCCTTCAACTTTGTATTGAATCATGTATGTATTTCACTAGTTTTCTTAATAAAAGTACTGTGATTTTTTTAGACGAATCTTATTGTATTATGTTAATGTTTCTAGTTTGTTATGGCATTGTCAAATCCATTGAAAGGTGAGCGCAAGCCAGGAACCGTGGGCAAACCATTTCCCGGTATACAGGTTAGTTGATCTTGAAGTTGTTCTCTGCTACTTGCCATAGAAATTTGGCTGTTTTATCTCTCATTCCACTACTGCATAATCTTTTTACATGATCAGATATCCTAAACAACACTGTAGAGATTTTAGTAACCAATGGTCTATGCTCAAGTTTCAAATCGGGTTAAGGAAACTAAATTCATTGTTCTAAACACTCAATAAAGTGATATATGACTGAAACTTGAAGGACAGGTTCAAAGTTTACTTTGACATAATGAGATTTTTACTAAAAAACTTGAGGCGTTTTCTCAAGTGTTATCGACACTCAATGAGAAAAAAATATTGTATGGAATTTTAAGGCTGACATTTCTGTCTGCTTGACAGGTAAAGATTATTGCAGATGAAGAGAATGAGAATGACTATAATAATGGAATGGGTGAGCTTTGCGTTAAAAGCCCTTCATTGTTTAAAGAATATTGGAAACTTCCTGAGGTACTTTCAAGTTATTCTATTCAGGGATTCAGAAGTACTTATTACCTGTTCTTTTTACTTTTTATGCTCCTCCAAATTGTTATTGAGGTACAATGCATTGCATGATGATTTTATGTAAATCATGATACAATACCCTCTTTCAGTTCCTGAAAGTCCAAGATTCCTAATAAAGAGAATGTTAAAAAGGATATCATATCTACTTCTGAGAATTTTTCCTATATCCATGCAGGTAACGAAGGAATCATTTACTGATGATGGATTCTTTAAGACTGGAGATGCAGTTACTACAGATGAAGATGGATATTACATCATTTTAGGACGTAAGGAAATTTATATTTCTCTATGTTTGCTCATAAAAGTGAACTTTTAGTGCACCCTGTAGCATGATTCTCATGCCTTAATTAATAAAAACATATCCCATTTGAAATTTTCTAGATTTTTCCTTGAGGCAGTGATTTCACTTTTCCAAAACAAGTCTCACAACAAAAAGTAAGAGAAAAAATGCTTAAATTTTTTTACCTGTTTTTGACAGAAACATTTATCCCTAATAGCTGATAGCCAGAAAATTTGGTTTTTCCTGATATTTTTTATTTGGGCATGGATGAGAACTCAACTATTTCATCTTGATTGACTACGAGTAAACATTGAGATAACAACAAACAACTGAACATCGGAGATAAAGTTTGTGATGGAAATAAAACTAAAAATAACGTTGTGTACATTCTCTACTTGTTTAACAGGTACTAATGCTGATATAATCAAAGCTGGTGGCTATAAGCTCTCTGCATTAGAAATTGAATCAGTTATCATAGAGGCAAGTTGCTACCATTTTCTCATTATGGGTTGCTAGGTGTTATCAACCCCATGTATTTGCTGCATTTTTTTTTTCTCCATGGAAGAGTTGAATATAATGCATGATATATGAATATTCACACACTAAACATTTTTTGCAGCATCCAGCTGTCTCAGAATGTGTCATTTTAGGATTACCAGACAAAGACTATGGAGAGATTGTAGGTGCACTCATTGTGCCACATGCTGATGTTAAAGCAAAGCGAGATCAAGAATCAAAGCCTGTTCTAACCCTAGAAGAATTATCCACCTGGGCCAAAGAAAAAATTGCACCTTATAAGGTATCTCAACATGACCATTTTTGTTTTTTGAGTGTGTGTATAAGATATATAATGTGAAAGAGAGATCCGAAGAGAAAATCTTAAACTATGTATCTATGATTCAGCTTAATCGAGATGTCAAGTTGCATAATAATGTCTAACATGGAAGTTTTTAAAAAAAAAACTATGTATCTATGATGACAAATTAATATCTTTCTGGGCTCATGTGATGACAAATTATTCTCAAAATTCAATGCACTTCATTTATTTCTTGGCTATCTCACTCTAACCAAACAATTAAAATACACCATTTCTGTTTGCTGCTAATTTCTTGTCTTTGTAATAAGGCATAATTATTCTCTTTTGATAATTTGTTTGCATATTTTTGTTAGATTCCAACTAAACTAATTCTGTGGGAGAAACTCCCTCGCAATGCCATGGGGAAGGTAGTTTACTTTTGCTTCGATCTTGTCCTTATCAACATCATTTCTTTTTTCACCTTGACATATCTTCTAGAATGGAAAAGTAGTTAATTGTTTCTCCTGTGAAATTTCAGGTAAATAAAAAGGAGCTGAAGAAACTGGTGGTTTCAGAACAATGAACACCATTTGAGTATTATTCACTGGTCAAAGTTTAATGTTCTGAAACCAGCTTTTCAAGACGGTGGAAATCTCAGATAAAATTGCACCAATTATTTAGTGAAATAGAAACCTTTATCCTCTCATTTGTTAAGCTCATTAACTTTTAGCATATTGTAAGGAGTAGAGAAAAGAAAAATAAATTATCATTAAGTTTAGCAAATTAGCTTTATGAAGGTGATTGATTGAATGTATTTGATAAAGAAACATTTATTATAGTAACAATGAAAAAAAATGTTTAGCTATTCACTTCTTTTAGTACTCTCTTTATCTGTCTTTTAGTATCTAAATTTATTTTTTTAGTAAAATGAAATGAGTCATTGAGAGGGTCCTATTTCATCAAATAGTAAAATCTATGTTAAAAAGATGTTTTTATTACTAAAATCTTTGAGAGCTCTCACAGCTTGTTTGTTGACAAGATGGAAAAAAACCAGAGAAAGGAGAACTGATAGAAGTTGTGACAATTCAAACATGTGGTGTTGATTCCAATGAGAAGTCTGTACAAAATGGTTACTTATGTGCCTTGTAATCTACTAAATACAAGTAGATAATCATCTAAACTCCACTAACTATTAACTAAATGAAACGAATTAATCATTTGATCTTCCAAAATCAGTGAAGAAGAGTTTGCATTACAAGTTGGCTCAGTTCACATGAAAACAATGCTCAGAAATTCTACTATAGAGAGCATTGGTGGCAAATATTTGAACCTAATATAGTTTAGAATCTGTGATTCATTTGCTACTTTCTTTGTACAAGCTGTAATGCTTTTAAAGCCATTATGAATGATGATATTTTAAATGCAATTTTTTTCATCTCTGCTGCATAACAAAAAAAAGTGAATGCTATTTTTTATCATTTAAAAAATGTCCAAATGTTATGTGTGGTACTTTAATTTTATTTTGAAAGCAAAATTTATATTTATACATTTTTTACAACAAATAAAAATATAAAAAGGAAAAAAAGTAGAAGAGTTAATACTGCAAAGAAGCAATGATATTATATATTTTATTATTATTATTAATATATTAGATAAAATCATCATTTATTGTGTTCACTTTTAGTGAATATTTTTCCTATTAAAAAACTTGTGTATTAAATAAATTATTTGTTTAAAATATAAAAATAAATTAACTATGTTCAAAATTAGTTCAAATAAGATATCAAAACATTTAAAAAATTAAAAAATAACATATTTCATAATTTAAAATTCATAATATATATATATTCCGTATTATATATTCCAGAATTTATCTTGGATGATATATTCCATAATACAATTTTAAAAGAGTAAAAATGGAATTTCATATTATAGGGGTGCAGAACGTAACTCCCCAAGATTTAAGTATATGGGCCTGGGTTAGTCCATGGCCCAGTGAATTCACCTTCTTCTTCCCTTGTGTTTTCATTTCTAGCGCGTTCTCTCGTTTCGTGTTGTTGCTCTGTGTCCGCTGCTGCAAAGTGCAAAACCTCAGAGAAAGAGAGAGAAATGGAGAAGATGAAAATCGAAGAGGTTCAGTCAACAACCAAGAAACAGCGTGTTGCTACCCACACTCACATCAAAGGCCTAGGTCTCGAGGTTCGTTCTCCTTCCTCTTTCTTCTCCTATTCTGTGCTAGGTCTCCCATTTTCAGTTCCCAATTTTTCTTTGATTATTGATGTTCAGGCCAGTGGAAAGGCATCGCGTTTCGCCGCTGGCTTCGTCGGCCAAGTTGAAGCCAGAGAAGCATCCGGTCTCGTCGTCGACATGATTCGCCAGAAGAAGATGGCCGGCCGTGCACTTCTTCTCGCCGGACCACCTGGAACCGGAAAGACTGCACTGGCACTTGGGATAAGCCAAGAGCTTGGCACCAAGGTTCAACACTAATTCTTGTGCTGTTTTTTTTTTTTTTGTTTGCTTGAGAAAAGGAAAACTATGCTCTGTTAGTGTAAGGCATTTTAGCGTTCTCAGCTAATGATAAACCATTGTATGTGTTATGTTTGTTTATTGAATTTTATTATAACGATCTTAAGAGTCATGGCAACGGATGTTTTTGTAATTGGACGACACTCGGTGCATAGCCATTAATTAAACTCGTATTTTTGTCACTGCTAATGAGGTTTATGCCACTCTGCAGGTTCCATTCTGTCCAATGGTTGGCTCTGAAGTGTACTCTTCAGAAGTGAAGAAGACTGAGGTTCTCATGGAAAATTTTCGACGGGCCATTGGTCTGCGTATAAAGGAAAACAAGGAAGTGTATGAAGGAGAGGTGACTTTGTAGCTTCTGTCTCTTATTGAAACTGGGGTGTGATTGTGCATTTTGCATATTGTTGTTGATGTTTTTGCTTGTCTTGTGTAAGGTAACTGAGCTCACTCCGGAAGAAACTGAGAGTGTATCAGGTGGTTATGGTAAAAGTATTAGCCACGTGATAATTGGATTGAAGACAGTGAAAGGGACCAAGCAACTCAAATTGGATCCCACCATATATGATGCCTTGATTAAGGAAAAGGTTAGGTTTATGATTTCCTCTTGCTCTGTGTGTGCAGCCATGTGTAACGTAATTAGTTATGAGTTTAATTTTTTTTTTTTGTATGGAGCTGTTTTATTCTTAAAGCTGTGTAATTTTTGTGTGAACAAATGTGTGATGTTTTGATTTGGGACTTCTGCATACGTGGTGCAGGTAGCTGTTGGGGATGTTATATACATTGAGGCAAATAGTGGCGCTGTAAAAAGGGTGGGTCGAAGTGATGCTTTTGCTACAGAATTTGACCTTGAAGCAGAAGAGTATGTTCCACTTCCCAAGGGAGAGGTTCACAAGAAAAAGGAGATTGTTCAGGTATTTAATTTGAAACCAAATTTGTATCAATGTAATGCCTCTAAGATTTTCTATTTTAGTATAATTATTATTATTATTAGTTATTTCTGATCTCTTGGTGATTTGAATTGCTTGTTCTTGAAGGATGTAACCTTACATGATCTGGATGCTGCCAATGCACGACCTCAAGGGGGACAAGATATTCTGTCTCTTATGGGTCAGATGATGAAACCCAGGAAAACCGAAATCACTGACAAGTTGAGACAAGAAATTAACAAGGTATTTTCAGAACTTCTGATATAAGTTTGTAGTCTCTAATTTAATTAGTTGTGGGAAAAATTATGGCTCTGAAAATGAGGGGTTCTCTTGACAATTTCTCCAAATACATCCAATTGTCATTGGGTGTATTACCTATTGTTTAAGATGTTTCATACATGAATTGAAAATGGTGATTGATAAGGTCATACTTGTGATTTATAACCAGAAAAAAAACAAAGGTAAAAGAAAAAAGATACGGAATCAAGAGGGTAACTGTTTTTGTTGGTGACAGGTTGTCAATAGATATATTGATGAAGGTGTGGCAGAGCTTGTCCCTGGAGTTTTATTTATCGATGAGGTGACTCTGTCAATAACCCTCTCATTTAAATATTGCATTTCTAATGCATCTAAATAATTAAATATTAATGCTTCTTTGCAGGTTCATATGTTAGACATGGAGTGTTTTTCATATTTGAATCGTGCTTTAGAGAGCTCCCTATCTCCAATAGTAATCTTTGCTACTAATAGAGGAATTTGCAATGTAAGGTATGATGAAAATAATGTTGCTTTTAAAGGTTTGGTCCAGTGGTAAATTTGGATAAATCAAATGAATGCAGTGTGATGATAGGTTGCCAGTCATTCTTGGTATATTTTTACCATAGCAGGTCCCACCATGGGTCTTATTTTGTTAGTTTTTTTAACTAACTCCATCTTGAGTTTTATCACTAGTAAAGATTGAAAAATAAGTCTGTGTTTGTGAGTCTTCATTGATGTTTAGGGTTTATACTACATACTTAATTGACAATTTGACGTACTCAATGTAAACTTCAAGTAAATGGTCATATTGGTTAGTGGTTAGATTGCTATGTCTCCGTTTTCATTGTTTCACCTGCCAACATTTGAGCATTATTGCCTGCTTTTTTATACAGAGGGACTGATATGACCAGTCCTCACGGCATACCTGTTGACCTGCTGGATCGGTTGGTGATCATTCGAACACAAATCTACGGTCCTGCTGAAATGATACAGGTAGCATTACCTTTATATTTCTTCCGATATACTTTCAAGATGTCAAGTGTTGTGTATTTTGATATGTGCAAACATACATGCCACTTACCTGTGGAACAGATTCTAGCTATCCGTGCTCAAGTAGAGGAACTGGTGGTGGATGACGAGAGTTTAGCTTTCCTTGGGGAGATTGGACAACGGACATCTTTAAGGTTTGCATTCTAGATTTGCTGTTCCCCTATCCTACCCTATGCTTTTCCTTATGTTTCTTACACTTGTTCCTTATCAGGCATGCAGTTCAGCTGTTATCACCTGCCAGCATTGTGGCAAAAATGAATGGCCGAGACAATATATGCAAGGTAATAATGAAGTTGGACTATTTGATGTCGGCATTTGAAATAATCACTACGTGCTTATCTTCAACTTAATGAATTATTATTGTTGTGAAATTTATAGGCGGATCTTGAAGAGGTTTGTTCGCTATATTTGGATGCCAAATCATCTGCCAGGTTACTTCAAGAGCAGCAGGAGAAATACATTTCATAGTATATTTTGAAACTGTTGCAATAGCTGGTGGTTGGGTTTTAATTACAACCGGTTTGCTTGGTGCTTCTCTACTGTCTACTGCATGATCCCAGACCATTGGTTCAAAGAATACATCAGGGTATTATTGATGGTAGCAGGAACCTGAGATAAGAACACGAAAGAGTCACTGGATAACAATCACGTGGTTAAAGTGTGCTGTAATTTTTTGCTGAAATCGCTTTAAGATTATTGTGTTTTGACGACTGAAAACAGGAAGGCAACATGGAATCTAACGAGGCAGTTTATTTCCCCCATGTTTTTGTTTCTTTTTCTTCTTCAAACTTTACTTCATGGTTTTAACTTCTATCCCCTCAATTCTACAACTTTTTGGTGGCTTTTGGAATATTGTAGGACGTGCTTAGCAGTTGTGAGAATTCCTGAACTTCCCATTGTGTTTATATAAATTATAAACTAAATTAATGCATATACATATATTATTATTAATAAATTTATGAGTTTATCTGTCTCTTTATTGTTTATTTGTTTTTCTAATTGGAATTTATGGGTTTTTTATCATCTAACTTTGTGTTTTGAAAGTTCATTTTAAAATTTTAATTTGAGTTATTTCAATCTTAAAAAGATAAATGCTAGTATGTTCCAAAAGTTAAATACATATTCACAATATTTTTTTAAATCATTAACTTATATTATATTTTGAAAGTTCATTTTGTATCATCAAATGATTTTCTTACTATTAAACAACTTCAAATATTACTTATTAATCACAGTTTCATTACATAAAAATTATAACATTTAATTTTATCAAGAACTATGCCCACAATTTAAGGGGTTGAATATGTCACTTTTTTTCTTGAATTATTAAATCACTTTTTAAATTTTAATTTTTTATTATCTTGATATTTTAAAAAAAAAAAAATCAATTCTAAAGTGCATGTGAACCTCGTGTGATCTCCTTTCTCTTATACACACTGTTTTCAACAATTACAGTCACGTGAACCTCGCCGGCGGCTTAAAAGAGAAATGAAAATATAGCACCATATCACATTCATCTAATAAATAAAGGTTAGAGTAAAAATAATCAAGAATGTGAAAAATGGTGTCTGTTCTATACACAAACATAAATTTTTCCCATACATATTTTTAGAAAATGAAAAGAAAAAATGTGAATAAACTTTCTATATGTTAAAAATAATTTATGTATGAGGCAAATATTTAATTTTAAAGAATGTTTGATCACTGACATATTGAAAAACACGACAGATATATGTTTGAATAAATTTATCAAGTTTGAATTATTTGTGATCTCTATTTGGACAACCTCTTTCTCAAGTCCTTTTTAAATATTGAATTAAAACCGATTTAAAACTGAACTGCATAAAGTCCAAACTGGTCTAAAATAGCAATTTCTCCATGCAACCAACTTAAAATTTAAAATCCAGCATTATCCTTGGTTTCATATTCATGTTTGCTTACGGACGCAAAAATCTGGAAGTGGTTGTTATATATTCCGAATTTTGGATATCTATAAGGTTATTTTCATGTTTCATTTAAGTTTCTAGATGACCATATCCAGAAGTGAGTTATAAGTTTAAGATTTTCATGTCTAGAATGGTGTGCGGTAAATGGTGCTGTCAGGATCCATAACTCATTTATGTTTGTTTACGGATCTTGACATCCGAAAAGTCATTTATGCTGTCTAGGTAAACTTCCCAATGACTAAATCTAGAACGAACTTTGTGATTTGGCTTATGAATATGAATATTTTTATATTTGAGAAGGCAAAATATTTTAAATCGTTAAGGTTAAAACGGACATTTCACTTCATTGTTTGAATGCAAATTTGAATTGATGTGTGGTGCAGGGAGAATCAAGCAAAGTGAATAAAGTATTTTCCCCTTTATCATAAAACAAGGTTGACTTTGTAACTGGTTTAAATACAACCTGAAGAAAAAGAGTGATGAAATGAGTTATGAAATTGAGAAGGGTTGTGTTTCAGCCTGTTGTGTGAGATGGTTGAGAAAGATATGGAGGATCATAATATTGAGGCTATTCAGAAATGGATAAAAGACCTGTCAGATGAGACTAACGGTCATGAGGTAGAGACTTCCTCCACAAGGGGTATCCGATTTGTTAAGGCACACAAAGGTTTTTTTCTCTGTGACATGATCATACACAGTGGCTTGTTGGTAATCAATCAGGAACTTGAACCCTTTATCTTTTTTTAAGCCCTTTTTGTTGTTGTTGTCTGTAATAACCATGGCAATTCTTGCTTTTATGTCTGTAGGATGAAAGTGGAAACTGGCATGTGAGTGCAATAGCAACATTAGTAGACATGGTTGGAAGTGTTGTCCCCTACACAGTTAACCAATGTCACCATGTCACTCTTGACTTAAGTATCTCATACTACTCAACAGCAAAGCTTCAGGTAGTCTTCTCTTCATGTTCACATCTCAATATCTTTGGTTTTTGTGAATCTGTGAAAACTTTTGCATCCTTTAGTCCAATTGTTTTACTCATCAAATCATTAATTCTACCAACAATAGGAAGAGGTTGAAATAGAAGCAAAGGTTGTAGGAAGGAAGGCTGATTTAAGTTCTGTGATTGTGGAAGTAAGGAAAAAGCAGAATGGAGAATTGATTGCTCTAGGAAAACTGTGGATGGCAGTAGCTACAAAGAATTCAAAACACCAAGCAAGTAAACTCTAACTAGTGCCTTCCTTTACATTTTTTGTTAATGGAGGCTCTGCTTTTCTCCTACCATGTGAAAGTAAACAGTTTCAATCAACTTCAGTGACATGTTGTATCTATTTTGTTGGTGTTGAGGATTAAAAGGTAGACACCACAATAAAGGAGAAATCAAGCAGAGCAAGATATTCTTGTGAACAGAGAATATAACTTTTATTTCACTGTTACTTTTGAAATGAGAATACAATCTCTCTAAATAGTCCTACAATAGACTTCTCAAATTCTACCTTCTCTCTTATACTATAAATTACATTTATAATACTTGCAGTAAGTGACTCTTAAATGCTTTTGCCTAAAGTGTATGACTCCTCTCATATATAATAGCTTGTTATGTTTTGCTCAACTTGAACTTTGATGGCAATTGCAACGTGTTACAGTAACAATTTTACTATGGAGAAAATATGCATCTTGACATAGCAATACAGTTTATACACACATTAATAGCTGTTGATATATGCAACTACTACATATCAAATCATGAAAATATATAAATATGGCTATCCAAGTAGTGTAAGTTCCTACAAAGTTCAACATCTCAACTAGTCAATCAGGGTCTTCCTGCATAGATCCATACTTTTTCTTTCCATTGTGAACCTGTAGGCACTTCAGTTAACTCTTTGAATCATTGTTTTCACTAACCTTGACTACCTTTTCAATAGACCCCCAATTATTCATTGCCAAATCTAGTTAACTCTTTTAACATTTAAGCCAATATCTTCACTGACATGGATATGCCTTGGTCACAAAGCCATTTTGAGTTTATGGTTTCTCATTTGAAGTATTTTCATCAGACAACTTGGATAGTTGATCATGTGTGGGTCCTTAAGCCCAACTGCATACTAGATAATAGAGTATATTAACAGCATTCAGCAGAGCAAGCACCCAGTAGTACTTGTCATAACGACCCTTGTTAATATTATCTAAAATCCATCCCTCCTTTCCTCCTCTTGAAGTAACATGTTCCACAGTGCTGAATATCAAACTAGATAAAGCACTTCCTGCAGCCATTCCAAGTCCAAAAAGGCAAGAGGCAATACTTGACATAGTGCTAGGAAACTCTGTGTAATAGAACTCATTTTGGCCTATGGCATTGAATGCTTCTGCCATGCCTGCCAAGAAAAGTTGAGGAACAAGCCACATTCCAGACATATTCAACACTGCATGCACATCATTAACATGTCCCTCTTTGATTGCTCTCCTTCTCCTTGTAGTCTCCACAATAGCTGCAGTTGAAAAGTGGAGTAAAGAGAAACCCAACCCAATTCCCATTCTTCTCTTGGCACTGATCCTAACCGGTTTGCCTATGAGCTTTGATGCTAGAGGAATAATGGCCCTATCATAAAGAGCCAGCCATATAAATATTGTAATCACCAAGACTACAGAAAAAGAACCTGCTGGAACTTCAAAGTGTGAAGTGATGTGCCTGTTGAGGGATTTAGCTTGCAGTATTCCAAAAGAGCCTCCAATGTTAATTGACACCATGATCCCTGAAGACCACAGTGGAATAACTTTAATAATAGCTTTT